>NW_025336347.1:9719618-9926475 GCF_004798865.1 Varanus komodoensis
AATAAATAAATAAATAAATAAATAAATAAATAAATGGCTCAGGGATGCAAATGTAGCAGCCCACCATTCACAAAATAGCCAACCAGATGCCTATGAGAAGCCCACAAGTAGAGCATGAGTAAACAGCACCATCTCCCATTTATGTTTCCCAAGAACTAGTGGTGTACTGCCTCTGATGATGGAAGTAATATATAGCCATTAAAACTAGTAGCCATTGATAGTCTTCATGAACTTGTTCAACCTCTTTTAAAGCCATCTAGACTGGTAGCCATCCCTACATCTTATGGCAGTGAATTCCATAATATGACAATGCAGCGTGTAAAGAACTGCATCATTTTATCTGTCCAGAATCTCTCACCAATTATCTTCATTAAATGACCCAGTTTCTAGGATTACAAGGGAGGGAGAGAGATAATGGATACATTACATTAGGAGGTAACCAGAAAGAAGCAGTGGTGCTGGGAACAGCAGCAAGACAAAAAATTTAAAAAAGTAGGAAGCCATGAAACTCTTATGAAAGTTATTGATCCTTTACGCAGTAGAGGAGGCCTTGGTGATCACAAGGTCATGCAGAGAAGAAGTCAAGGTCTCAGGTAGGCATCCTTTGAACCCAGTTTCCACCTTCCTTCAGGATCATTACAGTAGGCCCTAAAAGATTTCTTGTTTCCTCATGGATGAAAGGATGCTATCACATCTCATGGATTCTTAGTATAGGGGGACAAATATCCTAAGACTCTTCCCATCCAACAGTTAATTATTGTAACTAAAGTGAAGCATTCTGCAGTCATCTTCAAGATGTTTTCCTGCAACCATGGATACCAAGACCTTCATCAGTCAACAGAAGGCTTTCCTTTTCTGCTCAGTAATGTGTGTGTGTGTGTGTGTGTGGGGAGAGAGAGAGAGAGAGAGAGAGAGAGAACGCTATTAACATACCTTTGCCTTTCTTGTATAGTTGTTGACATCCAAGGTGGATAAAAATCAATGGTTTTTTTAAATTAAAAATTGGATTTTTAAAATTTAAATCAGATTTTTCATTTAACTCAGATATTTTTTATTTACATTGAATTTTTTAATAAAATGCTTTTTGAAGAAAAATCTATTTAAAGATAATTTTCTATTTAAGGTACATTATAATCCAAAGGTTATTCCTCATGAAATAAGGATTAGTTTTTAATTATATAGTATGAGGCTGTATACGAGAATATTCATCCAATGTTTGAACTTTTTGGTAAATAAATACCATTATGCATTCACAATGCCATGGTCTTCCAAAGGGTTCTGGAAGATTATTGGGCAATTTTTCTATCTAGAAGATATTGTCACATATGCTTGATTTTACTGTTCTCAAAACTGTGGATTTGTGTCTACAGAGATCACATGCCTCTTCTTCACAGCAACAGTGAAACATGCAGAGTTGAGAAAAAGACCTTAATCCCATTGTTTTTTGCAAATCTATATACACAGAACCAATCCCATCCCTCTTAAGTGCTGAATTTAAAAGATCAGTGAATAGAAGAAGAATGTTGGGAATGGAATAGATCTGCACAAGAAGCTAAGTGTGAGGAGGGAGGGGCAAGCAGTAAAAATGAAAATGAAACTTTTTGAGCAAAACATTCCACAGGTCTTTGGATCTTTTTGTGTGAAGCCTGAGGTTTGTCATATTAATCTTTCCCTGAAAGAGAAAACCTATAATGTCAGCAGGCCGTAAAAGAGACCCAATTTGGGAATATTTTAATGAAATTAAGGCAGGCGTATGTGCAAATTATGTAGAAAGCCTTGGTTTAAATCTATTCTTACTGGCTAGTGATTCAAATCATATCCACCCTGTTGTCATCAATTACAACAATTACAATTACAGAAACAATTACAAATCAAAGTGTATAACATTGAGAGACTGAATACATTTTATAGCTTGGATAAGAGGCACCTTCCTGTTGTAACCATTTTCTCTGGTTGTTATGTACCAAGGCTATACCAAGCACAGAGAATGTTCATCCAAGTATCATTCCAGACAGAGTATTTTTTCCAGCTGGTTTTCTTAGAAGATTATTAGCAGAGTAGCATTGTTCCCATTGTGCTTCCCAGAGGTATCTTAGGTGCAGTTGCTTGGCACCTAGCTGAATTAGACAGGACTTTTGTCTCCCCCTAATCATGCATATTTATTTTTATGCTTTTACTTTTGTTTTGATTTGAGATCGAAGTGTTAAGAGCATATTTAGAACTTAAAATGTCCCCAAATTCTTAGTGATACATACCAAACAGCCATCATAGGTGTCAATCTGAAATCTATGAAAGGAGATATTCCTCATGTAATACACACGACACACACTTCAAACAGTGATGAAATAAAGTCCTCCTAGTTCAGAAGAGCTGATCTTTTTCCATTAAAACTAATCAGTGAGTTTTCAAACTAATCAATGAGTTTTAACCAACCAGCACAATACTGGAGCATGCAACATCCCTGTCCCACTGTGTTAAAAACAACTTTTAGATTCAGATTAATTGTAAAGAAAACTGCAGTGACATCGCTTACTAATTATTTTGGCATCACCTTTGAGGAGCAGGAATTATCAGGCTAAACTAATTGGTTCCTAGAGCGATCAGAATAAATAATGCCATCAGAAAGCCATCCATTGATTTAAATAAAAAAATCAATGCTAGAAAAGTTTCTGCATTGCTTTGAGAAACATGAAAAGGCCCAAATTAAATTCAAACCCACATACACACAAGGATATTTCAGGTAAAATGAAAGGCTGAGATGGTAAGATGGGGCCATTTAAAGGAATATTAATTTCCTCCCAGCTACTGTGCAGACTCCAGTTATGTAGGAACAGGGAAGTCTGAGCAAGTAGAACGCTGGTAGATTTATCGATCTCCCACCTAAAAATAAGAGTCAGATTTTATATATTTATTAGATCTATATACACCTTTTTCTTTTTTAAAGAACTCAAAGAACCCTGGGAGGTAGGTTGAGCCGAGAGATGCATCCCTTTGATGCATCCCTCTGGCACGTTACTCTCCTGCTCATATCACCAAATGACTTTCATGTTTTAATTCTAACCATATTAGACTGGACACACACACTAAATTTAGCATTTTATGAACACCAATATAAAAGAGGTAGGCTAATTGCTCCAGCAGGTTTATAAAAGCAAGAGCTTAAAGCAATGCAAAGGTTGAGATCAAGAAGTTAACTGCATAAAAGTCAAGCACTGCAGAGATTTAGCATCATGATGATGGGTGACGCAAACCCTGAAGGGACAGCTTGCCTTCCACACCAAGGGATGGACAGATTTATTCCATTTTACCATGCTGTCAAAGTGTCCACCAGACTTACCATGAAATGCAAGCTTTGGGCTCATCAACACAGGCTTTTGTTGACTCGTTTCAGTTTGCCCTTTATTCAAATATTTTCATACCACATTTCTAAATATTAAAAGCTGTTTATGCAAAGAGTGCATCCCAACATCATCCAAAGAACCGATATCAGTCACCATTTAAAAAAAAAACTACAATTCAACAGTCTCCAAAACAGGGCTTCAGTCAAAAGCCTTGCAAATAAAAAGAAGACGACAGCAAAAACCAGTGAAGAGATTTCATGGTTTTAGAACATCCACAAAGAAGCCCTGTTCTTGCTACTGCAGCCTGAACTTGCTGCAAAGTTGGCACTGACAGGCAAAGCTGCTTACTAGACCTCAGCTTGGCAAGGCTGGCATCAAACACTGGTACCTGTCAAGGGCTCACCCACTAATACAAGGCCCCTGGAGTTGCTCCTCCTCTTCAGCCTTGCAAGTTGCTTGTTCAGCTGCTGACTACACTGGTGAAGCCTGCTCTCTACCTGTCAAGCAAGCAAGCAAGCAAGCAGCAGCAATGGTGAGAAAGAGGAGGAAAAACAAAGCAGTGGATGATGATGATGATGATGATGATGATGATGATGACGATGATGATGGCGGGGGGGAGGTGGAGTCACCCCCACAGGGCTCCTTGCCTGAGGGACCTCAAACACCTGGAGCCAACAATTGTTTAAGCCAGGAATTGGCCTTACACATGAATCAGGTCACTGCCTAAACTAACTGCTTTCCAAACTTTCTTACCGTTTACATGTATAGCCTGCACAAGAGAAACATGAAAACATCTGTTCTGAGGACATCGCTATCCTATTATAAAGAATTCCTTGTTCCTCTCATAAGGGATAAAGGGACTAGATATGCAATACATGCACAGCCAAAGGCTACACTTATCTTCTTGTCAAGTAACTTTGACTCCCATCGAAATGCTGTTATGGCTTACAGGCAAACAAATAAATTTACTTACTACAGAGATGCATTAACACAGGCAAGTTAGCACTTGCTCATCAAAGAGCTCAAGTATTTTCATTAACACATTTGCCTTATTATTCACACTACAGCCAGCAGCTTAATGCTATGAATTATAATTTCATAAACACTGAAGCAGGGATTACAGAAGCACGCATCTGCTCTTCTGAGCCTAACCTGAAGAACTAACCATGAGAGAACAGCACTGAGTTTCACCTGCTGAGTGGAGAACAGAATTGGTACTGGCTGAACATGTTATACAGGCACAGCAGATCTTTGCTAATATGATGGTACAGTTGCACCAGTATAATACTGGCAGTTCACTGTAGCTTCATTCACACATATGCAAGCTGAGATGTGCAGTTGGGCTTGTAAATGAAAGAAGAAAAGATTTAGAAAGCTGGGGTGTGGTGAGGAAGAATGAAGAATGTAGGGAAGATATACCTACTTAAGGCCAAACTAGTCCCACAATGTTTTAGCCTCCACAAGTCCATACGATGTGCAACATGGAGTTACATCACTTTTGCTCAACTTTAGTGTTAGCCAATTGGTGCCCTCCAAATGTTGTTGATTAAAGTTCCCATAAGCCTAAACTGACATAACCAATTGTCAAGGGGTATGAGAGCTGTAATTCAAATAATCTGGATGGCACCAGGTTACCTACCCCAGTAAGGAGAACCATGAATCAGACAAGTGAGACACAGAAGGCACATGAAGATTAGGTCTGTCTGTCTTTTTTTCAGAAACATGCATGCAGCTATTATGCTTTAAGTTTCCAAATGTTAAACCTCAGCAGAAAACTAAGTTCTACAGCTGCAAGGACAAGCCATTCCATAGAGGTGAACAAAAGAAGATTTAAAGTGGAAGTTTAAGAATGACTCCTAAACATCGTCCATCCATCCCCCACAGATACTGCCAAGTGTGAACACTCATAGCTATACATCTTATCCTACTCCCCACACTCAGAAGACTGAAAAACTGTGTACTGGCTTAAAAATGTAATTTGGTCCGTACATAATGGACACAGCAAAAAATACGTACTGTGCAGGCAAAATCCATAATCTCCCATGCTAGAGAAGGCTATAGGAGCACAGCTACCGCTGCTGATGAATCCTTAGAGCTTCTCTTCAGTTCTACAGGCCAGTTCCTCACGGTTCGTTCTTTGCAGCATCCAGTCCAGAGTATACAAGGCAGAGTTCCAGCACTACTGCCCACCCAGGATGGACAGGTATTGTTTCAATGACAAAATTATCTTCCATATACCATATAAACTGATCTAGACAAGTAAAATGAGCAATGTCCTCATAGAGACAGCAACATGGTAATCAGCTTGACCCAAGATTCAATTCTTTCATGGCATAAAATTTAGCAAGCATTAGAATCCAACCATGAGACAATATCTACTTCATCTTCCCACAATTATATGCAATCCAAAATCAAGCTTTTGCCAGGAAAATAAGGAAGCTCCCACTGATTGAAACAGAGTACCCCACCAGCTGTATCCCCTTTCCCCTGCCTACCAGTATTCTTCTCCCCTCTCTCTAATGAAATACATCTCTGTCTTTAATTTTTGTGAGCAAGAAAGGGAAAGTCAAATCATGGTTTCCAAAAAGAAAAGCCTCTAAAATCTGTAAGTTCCTTCTACCATGCCAAAAAAGACCAACCATTCCATAAGATCTTGATATCAAACATGATGGGATAGAACAAAAACAAAGAAAGAAAAGTCTATGACCGAAAAAGGAAAAGCATATCTAGACGATTCTCCCTATTCTGCAGAAAACACCACGTAAGCATCTGACAGGGCATGGACCTTCCTAAAAGCACTAAATCAAAGTGGGAGTGCTGAGTCCACCATATTTTTGTTCTCACAGAAGCAGCAAAGCAATCAAGTCAGTCTTGTCATTAGGCAATAGCCTTGAGACTGCTGCACCAGGTGCTGAACCATCAGTTCAAAGCACAGAGAAGCAAGAAGCATCTGCAACAACTGCTTATTGCAGCTGCCCTAATCCAGCTTTTAGATTATTAGATAGCACAGACTTCAATACAAATTGCTCCAGTATCCACCAAATTCAGAGACAGGTCTTGCAACCCTTCCCAGACCAAGAATTCAACCTCAAAGCCATCTACCTTCACAAGAAATATATTTCCCATTTTATAGAGATGGCCTTTATTTCTTAACCTGTAAAGGCAAAGCATTGTGATTGTTTGTATCAATCTGGATTTTAATTGATGGGCCCAAGAGAGCAGCCTCAAATCTAAGCTCAGGAGGCGCCACCGGAACTCTCCAGAAATTAAAAGAAGGAATGGATATGTGACATGTACCTTTATATGTATATGTATATATGTGTGTGTGTGTATTCGTGCTTTTTCTTAAAAAGATGTATAGAAAGGCCATCAAGCTTTTCCTAAGATGTGTTTGCATGTTGCTTTTAATGAAGGCAAGAGTAATTCTGAAGTTTTTTGCATCAAGTTTGAGGTTTTTCATGCTCTGCAAAGCTGCATTTTAGCTCCATTCTTTTAAAAATCCTATATTAACAATATTATTCTAGGCTGCTATGCTGAATGAAAACTTTTAGATGCCTAAGTTTCTGGATAGCCCTGTAAATATATTTCTCCCTTCCAGTGATATGATCCTATTTTCTGAATCCCAGGTTACCATGAGATTACTGAGACAGTTCAATATCTTCTGTTCAGAAGATGATTTAGTCCTTAACAGTGTTAAATCTAAAACAGTGCTTTTGGTAAGATTACCCACTCCCTGCATAAGTGAAAGAATGTAAGGAAAGAAAGCAAGCAAAATGATGTTGCTATCCCAGAATAGGTTTTTTCCCCTGCTTCTCTTGGGTTCATCAAATGAAGGAAAATGAACTGAAATCAATTGCTTGCATAAAAGTTTTTTAAAGACTCCTGAATTTTGGATATCCAATTTAAATCTATTTAAATCAAAATTGACTCCAGTGTTTATTTCTACAAAAATTTGGACTTCTGCAAATATTACCACAATTGAGAGTTCAAAACTTTTTGCTCTCTACATGGTTTAAGTGTACTAAAATCTTAGTGTACTGATTAGTTAATCAGGGTGAGGTGCTGAAACTATCTTTGGCCTAAAACTTGTCAGGATAACTGATTAGTCAAATCAAGATTTGGCTTGAGGTAAAGCCAGATCAAGGCCATGATAGGCCTCAGGGGTAGTCATTTGTTGTAGGGCCCGATTTTGCCCCTGATACTGAACTCACACAAGACATCTGTGCCTTCACAGAGTTGAAGGCACAAATAGAAATACAGAAAACCTACAAATTTTATTTATTTATATTTACATATATCTTAAATTTTATTTAAAAGCATATTCCATACTAATATATCTTCCATTGTAGAGGACTCAGATACAAACATACGCTCCAACTTCTACAGCATACACACAGAAAACATAAAAAGACATCGCTCTCCCTCGTTTTGGCGGCGGGGGGAGGGGGAGAAGAGGGAACAGTCATAGAATTGCTTCACACCACAATGGGTTGCTGTTAAGAGCGGAGCAGCCACAATGGGCCCTACAGACGATCGGGCTCCTTGGGGTTACCTTCCTCCTCCTGCCCACCTCCTTCCCCCTCATTCCTCCAGGCAGTATTCACAGGCTCCCCTTTTTGACAGCTGCAATTGCAAGTGATTTCAGCTCCCCATGGCAGTCCAAGAGGGCTCCCACCCTGAAGCACAGGTAGGAGAGGAGCGACCCCCTTCGCCTCCTGCTCCGGAGGAAGAAGCTGGAGGGCCTGCCCCACTTGCAGCCAGGCAATGCTGTGCCAAGGGGCTGTGTTGCTTAGCCGATCCCCCTGCCCCTGCTAAGCACAGGCAGAGGGGCAAGTGACTGGATGGTGCCAACGAGATGAGTCAACATGGTGAATCACCATGACTGGAGATGACAGTCACAGGCTGCTTCTTGCCTCAGACGTGCCCAGTCCCAGATGGCCAAACAGGATACAGATGCACAGCCAGCCAGTGCTGCACCAGGACACTTGAACGGCAAGCAAATGCCTCCCACTCATCCTGGGATGGTCTAGAAAAGTCACTCTTTCTGCACCTAATCTGCTTCACAGAACTGTCGCATGCATAAAAACTGGAAGATCTTGACTACCTGGAGAGACAACAAATGTAGTAAAATAAAGACTTCTATAGTAGAAAAACATACTTGCCTTACACTGTTCGTAATAGGCCTCTCTAGTACGCCAAATGGCCTTATGTGCATTTCAGTAGTGTATGCACTCAAGTACATGCATATGCAGTAGACAGAAAACATATTGAGTATCTCACTAGGAAATTCACTTTACATAGGCCCTGGAGCCTAAAGACATACCACCACTTTTAACCTAAGTATTTGGAATACTCTCCCTAAGATGGTTCGCCTGGTGCCATCTCTGTATTCCTTTCGGCACTAGGCAAAGACTTATCTTTTTAAAAGATATTTTAATTCCTGATTTCTCCCATGGAGGCCACTATGGCCTGCTGAATGTATTAAATTATTGGAATTTTATATTTGTATTAGATTAATTGGGTTTTTATTGTTTAAAAATTTATTGTTGAGTCTTAACATTGTGCTTTTAGAATGTGTTATTTTAGCAGTAGGAGCTATCTAAAGAGGCCAAAGGTAGAGTAGGTGGCAAATAAATATTATAAATAAATACATATTTTTAAAAAAATGAAAAATGTGACTATATCTTAATTTCCAGAGTAGGTAGGTAATTTCAAAGAGCATATACATCAGTAAATAAGTTTATTCTTATAATTTCCCCAAAAGAGGCAATAACTGGACATTGAAAAAAATCATCCGATTAAAAGTAATATTAGCTGAATTACACCTCCACTGTATGGCTTCCAGTAGACATGACACAGTTTTTGCTAAATACGACATAATCTAAGATCTACTGATACTTAAGATACTTTGCTAGAGCAAAAAGATAGATAAAATAGAACAATATAGTTTCCTGCTTTATTCCTTGTTAAGATACTGTGAGTCTTATTTATTTCCCAAAATTTATAAATACACTTTGCAGGTCAATATGAGCAACCAGCCTCAATAGGTACCTCCAGCAGCAGCAGAGACTGTGAATCTGCAAAAGAACAGACTAAATGCTGAAATTGCAAGCACGGGCATTCAGCCATGGCAGGCAAGTCATATTTGGCCTGCAAAGCTGAATGACAAAAATTCATCATCATTCTGCAATCATGGATCTAAAAGTCTAAGAAAAAATGTACTTATCCTTCCAAGTCCATGTAAAAAATGTTTCTTTCCATTTGTACATCTGAGTTTTGCTATAGAGTTAATTTAGCATGAGAAATTGAATCAAAACATAATTGATGTAATATCTGTGTCTCTTAATAGTTGCAACTGGAAGAAACACTATCTGTTTTAATATGCTATTGACCTAATGTTACCCATATAGAAAAAGGATTCAGACAAGTCCAGAACTGACCAATCTAGAAAATCTAATTTATGTGAAAAAGACCAACATTTTGTACAAGTTTCCAAATACACCCAATGATATAAAGCAAAGTCAAAAAACCATCTTCTTCTATTGAAAGTTTGCATCCTTTCCAAAGATATTTGTGGGAAAGAGGAACTCACTTGACATTTATGAAGAAAAGCATTACTTTTTTAATGTAAGGAGAAATACATCTCACAGCATAAACAGTACAAGGTATAACATTCATCTTACATATATTAACTTTACCCCACAAACTCAACTCTAAAGACACCCATTTATTCATATCCCATGAAATTTCATTAGTCAACTTATTCAAGTTTAACTTCAACTCTCGAAATACATTTCTAGGAGTAAGTATTCCCAATAAGTCATAAAATCAGGGCACCATCAAAATAGCCAATTAACTAATATACTACAAGGAATTCTGTCCCCATTCAGCATCAGTTCAGACTTTGACTAGTTAACCAAAAGGCCATAAAGTCACCAGGAGTACTGCATCAAAGCTAGAACAGACGACTGCAGTTTCAAAATAAACGATAAACACATCATTTAACAATGAAGAAATGGAGCCTAATTCAACGATATGACTGTAAAGATGATAATGTTTTGTAATGAAGAGACTGGGAAATGTTTCATGAGCACCCAACTGGAAACCTTGCTGGACCAGAAATTTCCTACCCTTCATGCCCTTCATACTGGTAATTGGTTTCATAACTTCCTCCAAATGCAAAGGCATCCAGAGAAGCTGCTATTGGGATGAATCTATGCAAGGAAGACTAACATGAACAAAAAAGAGTATCCATGATTTGCTCCAATGTTTGACTACCCATAATATACAAATCAAAATAAAACCTTTAAACTTGTGAAATATGTACATGAAAGGTTCATATTGTGTCAATCTCCACTTTAATAGCTGAAACACTTCAAAATTTTGCTGTTTAAGAAATTGTTCCAAAGCCTTAATGGGATGTTCATCATTTTCCAAATATGCCTGACTTAAACAAGTTAAGGCAAATTCTGCTTGCTGTGGGAGAAATATTCACTTCATACTTAACATTCTTTAGCTCCTGATAACACTTGTGCAGCCTGGCACATATGAGGCTGGGTTACAAGAGATTTCAACTTCTTGTTTAGAGTTGCTGTTGTTGTTGTTTTCTTATAAGATGTGCAGGCAATAATTCACCTCCATATAAATGTTTCACTGGATGAGTCTTAACTCTGAGCTTTCTTTTAGTAAATCCCCTATATTAAACTGTGTTCTGTGTCAGGTATGTGAGAGTGTCACACAGAGGTGGGTAGAGACGTGGGTAGAGAGGTGGGTGTTTTCCCATGAGGAGGAGGGCAGGACATGTTCCAGTGGAACACAGCTCAAGGAACCAAGGTTCAATTTGGATGCCAGGAAGTACTTCCTGACAGTTAGGACCCCAAGAATATGGAATGGGCTTCCACGGGAGGTCGTTGAGGCCCCATCAGTGAAGATGTTCAAGGACAGACTAGACACGCACATGGTAGGCATGTCATGAGTGGAGCCGGGGGTCAGACTAGATGGCCCTGTGAACCTCAGTATGTTGACTAGTCACTGCATTTCAGCCCAACCTCTTTTACAAAAATGTTACAAGGATGCTCTGCAGGTGAATTTGCATGCTTCCATGTGTGAAGAGGCACATGCTGCTCTAAGTTCATTAGAAAGATGGGCACAGAAGTACTAAAGAAATTAATAACTTCCAGATCTGCCATTCTCTGTCCCATGAAAATAGGAGCAAGTCACATCTCTTAGAATGGACAATAGGAACCCAGTGTCATTTCATCACTCAAGTAGTTCCAGTACATGATGAAAGAATCTGGCAATGATTAAAATATATATGTAGAGTTCACACACCTCAACATTTCCATTATGCACCTGAGTTTGGACCTGTGCGGCAGGGAGGGAAAGGGAAGGCTTCTGTCAACACTGCATGACTTCTTTTCCCCACAAATGTATCTATAGCTGAGGCAATTACATTTTTGATCTTAACATATTCTTAGTGACCCTTATTGACAGTGACACTTGTTTGAAATCACCAAGTCACCTATCAGACTTGGAACACACTGTTATTTCCATTATTTCTTCAACAGGTGAGGTATATTTACAATTCATTAGTTATTATTTCTACAACAGTGAGGAAGCAAAGGGGGGTGGAGAAGTCATTACTGAGTTTCAGTGCAATCCTGCAATATGACTAATGCTCTTTAAAGCCACGTGTGCCAAATAAAGTCCCAACATTAATTACACGGCTATTTTTATCCACAAGTCTGACTACAGGAGCCCCACAACACCCTGCTTGCCACCCACACAACCTTCTACCACTTTTGGAAGGCAACTTACGAGGCCCTATAGGAACAATCTCCACCTGTATGAAGGTTGCAAACTGATCCAGGAAAACCAGTCATGCCTCATCCAATTATTTACTCACAAATGACTTGTCCATGATCGGCATCAGCCTCTGCCTTTCTGCAGACTCCTGACGGAGAGCTGAATCACTCTTCCAGAGAACCCCTTTTATTTAGGGATGTCTTAACCACACCCACCATCAAGCGATTTTCATTTGCGTTGTTGATTCTAAGGACCAAACCTTGGCATACTCAGCCTATCTCACCTATCTGGTGTTGCCTGTTGCCCACAAAAGCTTGGGTCACAGCAAACAGGTTGCTCTGTGACAAAACCATACTTTTGCTCCTGTTAGGTTTCCCAGATCAAAACAGTCACTGCAGATATTTAAGCAATAATAAATTCACAAATTAAAGTAATCCTTTTTTGCACAGAAGCCAATTTAAGAGATTAATGAGCTGGTAACATGGATTAACTTTCTGCAATAAGGGCTTAAGAGAACTAGTAGGACTAGGTAAGACTTGCTGTAGGAAAAGCAGCATGCAAGAGGGATGGCACAATCCGTGTGCCGCAGTGACCCCCACAAGTGTCTTGGTGTAGCTCAGTAGGGACAAGTCATCACAGGTTCTGTAGTGCGGCCAACAATCACAGGTACACAGTGCCAACACTTTTTATTAACAGGCACGCTGATGTCATCCGCCTTCAGACTTCCCTGCTCCTTCTGAGCTCAGCAGTAATCCTCACAGAAGGCGGGGGGAAATGGATTTGTCCTGCATAAAGCTAGTTACTTGTTGCGGTGTAAGTGTTTGGGGCGGTTCAGTTTTGGATGAGCAATAAAGACACATCAGTCTTACAAAAAAACCATCTCCCAGTGGAACTAAAACTCCTTGAACTGATTTGTTGATGGGGAGCTTCTCCAGGTTGTAGCAATGGGTCCTGCTTGCTTCTGGATTTGCCATTGTGCTACCAGTCATTCAGTGGAGAGTAAAGAAGAAATGTGAGTAATAATAATTATGGGCTCTTCAGTAACGTATATGGAATTGATTGATGTGCATGGTCAATACACAGGGGGATAGGGAAATCCATTTTTGAAACTCTGCCATTTGCTATAGTGGCATTGCTATTGTAGGGCTAAGACCTTTTGGTTGCAGTTTATAACTTGCTATTTGCTATAGTTGCCCTGTAGCTCTGAACTCAAATTGTCTACAGAGGAATAACACAGGTATGACTGCCTGACACCAAAGCAAAAGTTCAGTCTTTCTCTGTGTAAGTGGCCTTGCTTTTTTGTTAATAGATTGCATTTAGCTCTCTATGTGGGCAATTGCTGTATTTTTAAAGTATCATTGAGTTTCTGACTAAAGTCATTTAATTCAATTCAAATATTTGCAAGTTTTTGTCCAGCTAAGCACAATTTAACCATACAGATAGAGACTACACCAGCACATATACATAATTATTATTCCATCAGGATTATCTTTTTCATGCCCACTTGAACATGTGCAACACCTTGCAGATGTGGCAAACTGATCTTCTCCCAGTGACCTGGATACAGCGGGATCTCTTCCACAGAAGACAAAGCAGTGGGTTCTGTTCCTTTGATCTGTGCAAACAGAGATCCTACATCTAGCCTCATGCACTTAAACGGAAGAATGCTCTCCCTCATGTATTAACAGGGTAGAAAATGACTAGATTAAAGCATTCGTTCTTATTTTGATTTCAGATGCTCACTTCAAGCTATTGGGAATGCCCACCAACAGAATCCACTGGGCTGAAAGAGATTTGGCTCACTTCTGGTGATATTATCTAAGAGGGCCCCTTTCTGACGGCCCTCTTAGCTGGAGTAGGGGGAAGAAAGCAACTTTAATGGAGACTATCTATTAGACATCCTTTCAGCAAGGAACTTTACCCATTGCTTTCTTCATCACCAGAGTCTTCCAAGGTAGTTCACATACATGCACACAAACACAAAAGTGGAATTATATTGTTACTTTTACAAGAAGTAAAGAAGCCTGTATACTCAAGAAGTCTGTATACTCACACCTGTTGGATGGGAATAACACAAATATAAGGCCGCCACCAAAAAAAGTCATGTCCCTGCTGCCTGCCGTCTGAAGGTGGCAACAAGGGGAAAGGCCTTCTCAGTGGCAGCCCCCGGACTCTAGGACAGTCTCCCCACTGAGGCTTACCTGGCATCAACAATGTCATTCTTTCCATGCCAGGTTAAATGCCAAGGCATCTAAAGCTTTCATTTAATGTCTTGATGGGGGCACCCATCAAGAAACTTTGTACTTTGAAAAAGTTATGGCTTTATTGTATTAAGCTCCTGTTTTATGAACTCTTGTAAATCATTCAATGCTTTGGCTATTTTGCAGTATGGAAATAAAATTTAATTTAATAATAATAATAAGAAGAAGAAACTTTGATGGCAGGGACTTTAAGACCAATCTTACCAATGTTACAGCAGAAGAAGTAAATAAGCAAGCGCATGATGTTAAAAGGCAGGGGTCACTAAGCTTGCCTACAATATACTGAGATGAAATTAATGGAAACCCGCCTTCATTGAATGGCTGTAAGGGTAAACAGACCCTAAAATAATATTTTAAAAGTTCTTCAGTGTCTTCATAGAATGATATAACACACACATGCCAATATTTAGGAAGAGGCAGGTGTTCAGGGTGAATTTTTATGGCAAGTTTGCCCACTAGAGTGAGTCGAGATCCAAATATAATAATTATGACATCTGAAGAAAAGCACAGTAACAGCTATTGTGTTTCCAATGACCTCTCTTGAATGCAAGCCTGAAAATTAGAAGGCCACAAAGAGCTCTTTTCGGACTCTCATTGTCTACAAATATAACATTATGCCTCTGTTAAGGTCCATGAGTCTGTGCTTCTTTCTCTCTCAATCTCCTGTGTCATGAACCTGAAAATACAGTTTCAAGTTTACAGCTTTACTTTTGCTGCCAGTCTAGGTTCAGACCTGTTTTATTTGATTCTGTGTGTCTGCAGTCTGCACAATAATAACATTAAGCGATTTCTTCTTCCCATTTGACTGAAAATGAAACAACTATTTTTGCAATCAATGCTATCTATGTATTATATAATGTCCATTCCCATCTTCTGTAACAAAGGGCCTAGGAGAGCATACAGTCATAGACAAACACATAAAACAAATCCTATTAACTCCAAACAGGAAAAAAGCGAATTAAGGATTGCAGAAAAACACTCCAGCACAGGCAGAGCAGCAAGGGACACAAACCATAAATTCTCCAACTAAAACAGGCACTCACACATTGCCAAAACCCCCAGGAGGCACAGATTTGCATATTATTTGCATGTTCTATTTTATATGGATATATGCATATTTGGAAATAATCAGTACAATTAAATTGGAAAACATAGCAGGGAAGACTGAGCTGTCGATCTGTCTGCTGTCCAGGAAGGCTTTTTCTGCCATGTGTGCGCATGGAGGCAAGGGGCCAGAACACACACGAGCAGTCGATAGCTTTGATGAGAATTTAAGCTCAGACGGCAAAGATGGAATTGTTGTGGAGTCTTAGCAAGCTCCAGTATCAGATCAGGATCGGGAGGAGCAAGGAGAAGATTTGTTAGTCCAGGCTGATGGAGGTGGCGGCTGACCGGCTCACGCTAATGGGGAGGTAGGCTCACTATTCCACATATCACTATTACATTTTAGGAGTTTTCCATATTTCAGCCTGCACTTCTAATAGGAAAGTAATTTCAACTACCATTCCAGTTTATCTGTTCAACATTACTGAACGTGTATGGAGCACTAAGCGTGGCTGAGTCCTCAATGACTGCACAGCACCATCTATGCTACTAGACGATGGGTGGGGTTGCCTGACCTGACAAACCATGGTGGGTTTTTTGCCATTGTTAGTCTGTTGCATTGCCCATCCAGTCCAGCACTGTGTTCACAGGGTAGGTAACCAGCTGCCCACAAGACCACCCAAGCTGGATGTGGACAAGAGTTCAACCAGCCCAAACATCCCAGCAACTGGTGCAGACAGGCTTGCCATGTCTGATAACAAACAACCCTAACCCTAACCCTCTGTGAAAAATGCTAGGAGACAGAGTACCCGGAGGAGGGCCTTCTCTGCGGAGGCATCCCGACTATGGAATGTGCTCCCCAGAGAGGTCCGCCTGGTGCTGTCATTATATGTTTTTCAACGCCAGGTTAAGACCTTTTTATTTAATTAATATGTTAATAAGTTTTAATATCAAATTTTATTATTGTAATTTATTAATTGCAGCCAGAGTGGGTCATCAATTTATTTATGCTGTTAGCCGTACAAAGACGTTAGTAACTGGACAGCATACAAATTTTATAAGTAAAATAAATAAAAATAATAATAATAACCCTAACCCTACTTCTCCAGGAATTTGTCCGATCCCCTTTTAAAACCATCCAAATTGGTAGCCATCACTACTTCCCATAACAGTTAATTCCATACTCTAACTATGCTCTGGGTGAGAAGTACTTTTATATGTCCTAAACCACTTTTCCCACTATACAGACTGAGTTCAAGATACGGAGTACTCAAATGCCTAATGAAGGTTCCCACAAGTTTTCAGTGGCACTGTTTGGGCTGAACATCAGGGCAGATGTTCTGGGCTCCACATGGCAGAATGAACAGGAGGATCCCAAATGCACTGTGGCTCGCTTACTACATTTTTTAAGTCAATGAATTAACACACATCACCATCTCAAATGCCTCTCAAGCTCATTAAGTCCAGGACTTACATGACCTAATTGCATCAGTTCAGAGGACAACATCCATGGCTTCTCAAAGCCATATATTTGGCTTCTCTTCCCCCCAGCGCCCATGGTCCTCCTACTGTGTAGCAAAGACTACTGAGTTTTCATTCTGTGGGTTTTCTTCTGCTGTTTAAATTCTTCAGTCTTTTATGTTAATGTTTAACTATTTCAATGTTACTGTATTGTTTGTTGTTATCAGCTGCTGAAGCTATACTGATAGGGAAGGACTGCATATAGTTACTATCTAGCCATCCAAAAATACAAAAAATTAAAGAGATGTATTTGCTGGCTTCAGTAATAGTTTTACAACAGGCAACAGCCCTGGAGCTTCTTGTTCCAGGAGCAGCTGGACAATCTAACTCAGACAAATGAATGGAACAAAATAATTGATTTTCCCATGTACAGTTATGCAGACCTCGTACCACGTTGCTTCAAAACAAAACAGATAAATTCTGATTTACACAGAAGCAGTGCGATCAGCAGCTGAACAGCATTGAAAGAAATGGGTTCTCACTGGAGAAGAGCCTAATACTGGGAACAATTGACCGCAAAAGAAGGACGGCAGAGAATGAGGTGGCTAGATGGAGTCACTGAAGCAGTTGGTGTGAACTTGAGTGGACTCTGGGGGATGGTGGAGGACAGGAAGGCCAGGAGGAATGTTGTCCATGGGGTCGCGATGGGTCGGACAAGTCTTCGCGACTAACAACAAGAATAAGTTAGAGATACCTGCTGTATCATAACTAGCTTTGATGTATCTAACACTGCACACTACTTTGTTCAAATTTGTATTTCCAGCCTCTTGGCACACACACAAAAAAACTATTAACAGGAAGGGCAGAGGTCTGACAGGAACTAATGGGGAGAAATAGTGTCTCATACAATATGGGAAACTACAGTTTATCAGTGCCATGGTTTATTGTATATGTGCAATTCTTTGTTGTGGGGTTTGTTGTGATAGTAAAATGGAAAGGAGGACAATGACTATGTAAGCCACCTTGGATTCCTTGCAAGAGGAAAAAAGGTGGGATATAAAGGTAATGTAATAATAAAAAGGCCATTTTTTAAAAAATAACAGCTGTTGCCAACCCAGCATTAAGCTATGTAAGGGCAAGACAGATCCATTGATGTCTCGGCAGGAAAGATTTATCTTACAGTTCATGCAGTACTAGCCTTTTCTGATGCCATGAGAACCACTAGTCAGACCCCAAAACACACGGGGAAGCACCAGGACACTGCTGTATTTCCAGAGCAAAGCACACACCTCCACACAAGGGATGGCCACAACAGGATGCTTTTGTAAGAACAGTAAAGGAAGCGGGTTTTGATCTAGAGAATGCTTACACATAGAGGCAACTGTGGCATCCCATGAATATATAAGTAGAAGCCTTTCCAGTCTCCTGTTCTCCTCCTTCCCAATTGTATGCCTGTCCATTTAAAATTTTCTGAAGCATGCGAAAACTAAAGACAAGTAATCCTGATGTCCCTAGAGAGCACCAAAGGATTACTTGGAATTCCCCCCACACTAAAGACACCGTTTGGAGGTAGAAATCCTCAGGCTCAGCTGCTTGGACTCCAGTCTGTTCTGCAGTAGCCCAGCTTTCACAGGGCAATCGCCAGGAGTGGCTTTCTGGGATCACCAAAGGGCTTATGGAGAACCTACAAGAAGACTGATAAGCACTCTGGTGGGACTGGAGAATGCAGTGCAGCGGCTCCTATGACACCTCCCGCTCCAGCAGCACAATAATTCTAGAGTGACTTTTTTTTTTTAGTCGCAAAGTCATGCCCGACCCATTGCGACCCCATGGACAACATTCCTACAGGCCTTCCTGTCCTCCACCATCCCCTGGAGTACACTTAAGCTCACGTCGTCTGCTTCAGTGACTCCATCCAGCCACCTCACTCTCTGCCGTCCCCTTCCTCTTTTGCCATCTATTGTTCCCAGCATTAGGCTCTTCTCCAGGGAGTCCTTCCTTCTCATTAGGTGGCCAAAGTATTTGAGTTTCATCTTCTGTATTTGGCCTCTTAAAGAGCAGTCAAGGTTGATTTCCTTTAAGAGTGACTGGTTTGATCTCTTTTCATAGAGTGACTTAGAGGTCCATCAAATGAAAAAGAAATTAAAGAAAATCCTTTGCACATTTAGACAGAATTAAGTCCTACACCTCCCAATATCACCCGTTTTTCTGTCTAAACAAGCATAGCATTGAATCCTAAAAGAAAATACAGAAGCAAAAATCGCCTCCTTTGCTCCTCCCCATTTGCTGCCAGTAGCCTGGCAGGTTATTAGATACTCAGAAGCCTCTGAGATCTGCAGCTTCTATCAGACAAGAGCACAATCCACACGATTTCTCCCTAAAACTTCTGCAAAGAGAGGGCTCAGAGATACTGCAGACAGCTGGTGCATGTAGCCGGATATGAAAGTTTTCCACATGCAAGCACTGATATTGTGTGGCAGTTTGCAAATTGTTGTAGATCTGACAAAGACTTCTCCATTTGGTCCCAGAAATTAATGAAAAATATGAATACTTTTACACTTTTATAAATACTTTTATACTGCTAACTGCCCAGAGAGCCTTGACTATTGGATAATATAAAAATGAAATAAATAGGTAAAGCACTCAGGCCACTCTTGCCAAAGGAAAAGTTGGCCTTCAGTTTTAAGATCTGCATTGCACGTTTTGAATTTATAGTTTGCAATGTGCATATGAGTCCAAGAGAAGTGTCCAGCCACAAGTTTCCCAGGTTTTTCTTGTTGCTGCAGTAGGCAAAGGGGCATCTCTTCCATGTACATATGTAGACCCCACAACCCCCAACTTACAAAGTGGTGATAGAACGATTCTACAGCACGATGTAGGGAGTAAGAAAGTGGCCGTTTTGGGCAACTGTTCTCATGGACTGTTGGCTGCATCCCAGATTATTCGGAATCGGAATGTGAAACAAATTGCAATGGGATTGGGAAGGATGGGTTATGACAAGATTCTGTGATGAAGGAGGCTTGGTGATTATCTCAAGGCTAGGCACTTTGCTGAGCCAGGCAATTTCTGGAAACAACCAAGATAGACAGCCAGTGGGAGAGGCCGTTGTAGGATGGGAACTTCTCACACAGAGACTAGGATCCCCTGCTCTCAGCCCCATGGCAAGGCGTCAGCAGAGGCAGGAGGCCCAAGAATAAGCAGCACACAGACAGGGGGTGTGCCTGTCTTCCTTCCTGAAGGAATGGGGCCCAGGCATGTTCATAAGGAGAGGTCCTGTTGGCAGATACTAGACTGGGTTCACCAAACTGTTCTGTGAATGCTCAGAGATTCGTTCTGGTTGATTTGTACTTGGGAGCAATAAAGAACATTTTGCAAGGAAAATGGTCTGAGGCTTTTGACTTCTCACAGGAGAAACCTGGGCTGCAGAGAGAAATGATCTTAGCATTCCTGTGTCTGGGAAATGAGGCATGCCATTGGGTATTTGTTTAGAATAGGGAACTTAAATTTCTGTTGTGAGCTAGGTTTCCTCCCTTTGCACATTCAAAGCCACAGACCTTTCTTGAAAAATGTTCTGTATTGACCAAAGCATTTCAAGAAGCACAAACACCCAGAATGAATCTCTGAGCATGCACAGAGTGGTTCATGGGGAAGGAGGAACACACAAGACCAAAATTATTCCTTAGAATGGTAAAAATGTGAGTGTTATATCTGAATTAGGCCAACATAAAACCAAAAGAATCCAGCAAAAACCCTTGTCTAGTGCTCTTTGTGAAGATGGGATCTGAATGCATGTGTGTGGGACATCTTCATACATCTCACATCTACCTTTTGCCCAATTGATTTTTTCATCCATTATATTTACATGACAGTTTTTTCCTGCAAGGAATCCAAGGCAGCTTACACAGGCGTCCTCCACCTCTCAAGTTTATCCTCAGAGCAACCTTGTGAGGTAGGTTTTGCTGAGAGTCAGTGAGTGGCCCAAAGTCACCCAGTGAGCTTCATGGCCAAGGAGGCTGTGGAGTCCCAATCCAACACTCTAACCATTGTACCACACGTTTAACCTGGCCACACACATAGCCCTGGAACCAAAGAGAGCAAGATTTACAGCTACTGTATCTGACTGAGTAGCAGAGAGTAGCTGTGAAGTGTTATAGTGAAGCAGTTTTCTTTGGGTTGCATTAAGCTTCCGATAGGCTTCTTGCAGCAGTACTTAGACCTTCCAACACCACTGTATAATATTTTGATGGTTTCAAGAATTATTAAAAACAAGCAACAATACCAGAGCAACTTTAACATACTACCTACTTACTGTTTATTGAACTACCACTATAATCTCTTTCCCCATCTGGCACTCAGAATAGTACGTTCATTTTCTAGTGTATTTGTGCTTTTTTTAAAAAAATACACACACTTGTTCATTCATATATTGTCATTCAACCATATTTTCAGAGCAGTTTACAGAAAGAAACTATCAAAATATAAACACAAAAACTAGAATGATCCATGCAATCAGTATAAGAGGTAACAGTGAACAGAAAATTATTTTTCTTCTTCATCTTTTCTGTATGCCTCAATACAAAGGAAAAAGTGATATGTTTATGAACCATCCGCTTGAAGACCGCACGTGTACGAATGCAATTCCATTCTGTACAATGTCAAATGTAGAAATCACAGCAAGCATTTCTGTTGACTCCCTCAGGAAGTGGTAATTGACATGTGGCTGTAACGAAGTTCCTTCCCTCAACCTGCTTGTCAAGTTGGGTGAATTGCTACTGGGGGTGCGGGTGGGAGCACTTAAGAAAGGCTTCCGGACAACCCCAACCACTGTCAAGGGGGCAAAGGAAAGAACTAGTTTAAAAGTGGGATTTAGAATGAGTGGAAGCGCACATGCAATAACTAGAAGTACATATTCTTAAGGATGGCACGCGCGGTTACAAACCAACAACTGAATTAGTTAAGCTATTTAATTAGGGATAATTAGATATGAACAGACTGGCTGATGATTGGACTCCTGGAGCATTCAACAGCATGAATGAGGCAACCACAAACTCACCCACGTATTTCCTACTAAGCTCATGTCCCGTGCAGATTAGGAAAGACTGTAGAACTGCCACCTATAGAAACAATGGCAAATCAAGTAGCTATTTGAGAATTACATTTCTACTGAAGACTTGGTTTTGTTTCATTTTAATTGCTGTGGTTAAATTGTTTTTAATGATTGGTACACATTTTTATTATTTTTCCCTATTGTTGCAGTGCTTTATGGCTGCTTTAGTGTATATATTGCTGTTAAAACTTAGCTGAAAAAAACTTCTTGTAATTTATGTTATTTGATTTCAACTGGGGTATAAATGTTTGAAATAAATGAAATGCTGTGAGAACTCCATTTAGAGCCTTTATACTCTTTATACTTTATACTCTTTTCAGCTCCAAGTGAAAACCTTTTTATTTGCTCATCAGTTTAAATCAGGTTTTAACTTCACAGTCACTTTTTGGTTTTGGTTTTGTTTCTATTCTTGATTTTGCTTTTGTTCTGATTCTCTTTTATTTGTTACTGGTTTTATGTGTATATTTAACCATTTATTTAATTATTGTTAACCTATTAGATTATCTGTTTTCATTTTTGAAAGCTGCCCTGAGATGCTTTTGTATATAGGGCAGGGTATAAATATTTTAGATAGATAGATAGATAGATAGATAGATAGATAGATAGATAGATAGATAGATCCATAAGTCTTCCGTGCTATAATGAATAATTAGGATGCAATCAGCTAAGCAGTGCTCTGGATCATACTTTATTTCTGTGGTGGCATCTGTTGGTGGTCCTTTGGGATGGCAAAATCCCATGGATTTTCAAAGGAGTTATGGGACAGTATACAGTGGCATCATTCCACGAATTCAAATAGCACTAGCAGAGTTCAGATGAATATTTCTATTGAGTAAGCAGTGAAACATTACATTGTACCAGCAGAAGTTAGATTCTGAACTATGTATAAGTAGAAGTTAACTGCCTAGAGAGCTTTGGCTATGGGGTGGTACAGAAATAAATAGTAGTAATAGCAATAATAACAATAACTAAAGTTACATTGTGTGAGTGCCTGATCAACACTAGTTTTAGCTGGGTTCTCCTCTTGTGTCTAGCTTCAAACCCTGGTTCCACTAGCACAATGCCATTCACGCTAATGGCCTGACACATTTGCATACTGCCTGTGGTCACTGAGCAGGGTATAGTCAGTCATAGTGATTTTCCTGGCTCTGAAGGATAAATAAAATAAACCTTCAGCTAGACCAGGGTAACGAGATGTCATGTATAACTGATAGCTCTCCTTAGCTAAATGTACATCCAGCAGCAGTCAGCATATGCCCACACGTTGCTGAGGAACAATGTTCTTCCGGTTTATTCTCTCTGCTCCTACATCACACATACTGAATGGAATGAATGGAAGCTGTAACTGCCCTAATGCTATGAATTAGCCTGTCAGTGGCCTCTGAAATGTTATTAAATGTCAACTGCATAGTCACACAATAATCCTGTACTTTGAAGAGTCATCAAGCCAATCTAGAGGCAGGGAGACAGAGGTACTGCTTTCCAGAACAGTGGAATGGCACCAAATGCCACTGTCAAGGCACACCACACCGCATTGCCCAAAGAGAGCTAGCAGTTTGCGTTGCACAGCAATTCTCCTCCCAGAGCAGAATACAGCAGGGAGATCAGATAAGTTCTCACCAGACTCAGCTGAGTTTGGCTTTCTCTTAATCTGACCTGTAGATTCTGCAGCAGACCAGTTCCTTCCAAGTTATAAGGACACACAGTCTGTTTAAAAAAATAGGGGAAGACTTGCACAAATTCACACTTTCACTTCATTATATTGATCACATTTCTATATCAGCCACTAGACAAAGTTCTGTAGACAGTTTACAAAGTTGGAAAACCTTGAAAATGGAGTATAATGTATAATAAACAAAATGTCTAGCTACCAACATATAAACAAAGCAGGCACACATGTAGACACACATTGTTGTTGTTAGTCGTGAAGTCGTGTCCGACCCATCGCGACCCCATGGACAACGTTCCTCCAGGCCTTCCTGTCCTCCACCATCCCCCGGAGTCCACTCAAGCTCACGCCGACTGCTTCAGTGACTCCATCCAGCCACCTCATCCTCTGCCGCCCCCTTCTTCTTCTATTGTTCCCAGCATTAGGCTCTTCTCCAGGGAGTCCTGCCTTCTCATTAGGTGGCCAAAGTATTTCAGTTTCATCTTCAGTATCTGGCCTTCTAAAGAGCAGTCAGGGTTGATCTCCTCTAGGACTGACCGGTTTGATCGCCTTGCGGTCCAAGGGACTCTCAGGAGTCTCCTCCAGCACCACAATTCAAAGGCCTCAATCCTTTGGCGCTCAGCCTTCCTTATGGTCCAGTTTTCACAGCCATACATTGCAACTGGGAAAACCATAGCCTTGACTATACGCACTTTTGTTGGCAGGGTGATGTCTCTGCTTGCAAAGCAGTATCTCATTACTCGATTACAAAGCTGTATTATGCTGCCAAATGCCTAGCAGTAAAGGAAGGTCTTGACCTGGTCTCAAAAAGCTAAACAAAGTTGGTACCACATGGATACAGCTAACAAGTTCCTTGGGGAGTCACCACTGAGAAGACCCTCTCCCTTGTTGCAACATTCGGAGCCCTCCTCTGAGCCTGCCCCACTCAAGGCACCTGAAGATAGGCGTTAAACAATGAGCATAGCATAAGGGTTGGTTCACCCTGGGAGATTTTTGTAGTCCTGAGCCATGTAAGGCTTTATAGGTCATCTTCAGTCAGGCTCAGAAATGTACATTGCACAGAATGCATGTTATATATATATAGTCCCTGTTATTAAACTGGCCACAACATTTTGTACAAGTTGCAGCTTCAGAACCAACTCCAAAGCACATTGAAGCAATATAACTTGAAGGTTATCAGAATATAGGCAACTGAAACCATGTTATCCCTGTCTGGAGAATGGCATAGTTGGACTACCAACCAAAGTTGGTGGTAGCCCACTCGGTGCTGCTGAAGCCATCTGAAGCGACAACGATGGCTCAAGAGGACCCAGAGCTACCAGCCTCTTCCACAAAAGGAAGTGCGGCTGCATCCAGAACAAGCTGAACACCCTCTGTCCAGACAGAAGAACCACCCACTGGCAGCATCTCAGTCTGGACTGACCTTCAGTTTGCTAGCCCTCATCCAGCCTACAGTTGCAGCCAAGCACCAGCTGAGCACACCCACAGCCTCACTCGATGAAGGTGAAAAGGAGAAATAGAACTGCATGTCACCAGTGTACTGATGACGCACTCTAAAACACTGGATGTTTCCACTCACCCCACTGCAGTGAAATGCCACCCAGGTGACGAGGTGCCCCACCTGAGGTCCTCCAGATGTTTTGGTCCAGAACTCCCATCAGCACTAGCTAGTACAGCTAATGGTGACTGATGATGGGAATTATAGACTAAACCCTGTGCAGGGCCACACCCTGCCCACTCCTGCTTTAGGGGACAGACTAAGAAGACCCAGATCCATGCCGTTGCCAACAAGTAATTCTTACAGAGAGATGGCTGCCATGCCACTACTACCTGGCCAAAGTGATGCAGGAGAGGGCTGCATATCACACAGCTTGGCCTCAGGCAGGCCTGCCTGTTGCAGAAGTTAGAATTCCCCACACAATGACATATCCTGCCTCAGCATTGCTGAATTTCAGTCCTGCACTGTCCGTTATTACCAGTTACTCATTTCTTCAGAGTTCACTTGAAGAGCTTGTTAATTCTATGGCCACAAACAGGCATTACTTGAACCTTGTGTCCTCTCTTGGTTTAGTTATTTCCCAGGTAAGCATGGGGACCCTGAATGAGATTTTTAAAGACCCCAATCCCATACGTTAGCCTGCCACACCTACTCCAGAGGACAAAATGGTGGTGAGGCATAGTTAGGCACACATTTAAAGCACTACCTTTTCATCCCTAACCCCCAGTCCCTACTTGCAGAGGTTTAAAAGCTCTCAAGAGAAATGTTTTCAGTGTATTGCTTCAGAATGAAGAGCTATGGCACAAGAACCTACAGAAAAACCTGCAAATACATACATGGAATTCTTGGGTGAGTACTGAATTGGTCAGTAGTGTTTGCAGACTAAACTGCGTGAAATGCAAAATAAATGCATTCTTGTGCCAGAGCTCACATGTGCATAAGCTGCAGCTTTCTTTCACCCCATCCCCTCTTCTAAAATCATGAAAGCAAGGACCCAATTCCACTTCAGTGGCTGTACATGGATATCAGAATGAAAAAGTATAATGTGAGTACTCTTATAGAGACATGTCAGTATATATTGACCTGGTTCACACATAATGCTAAGCCATGATTCTTGACCTACGCAGCGTTTTTCTGACATAGAATTGAACAAACCACCCTCTGCCTCCCCACCCCCAGTCTCTGGGTTGTTTGTTTCCATCCATTTTCCTGTATGCCAAATGACATTGCACTGCTGCAGCACTGGCATGTAGCGTGACTGTGGGGATGTGGGGCATTTACCACTCCTGTCCCCTGCTTGTGTAGCTGGCAGAACAACCTATGGTTCTAGGTTCAGATGTGACAGCAACCTATACTTTAAACAGCCCAAAATTCAAGCCATGGATTCTTCTTCTCGGGTTGTTATGGTTAACCAACCTTGATTTGTTGGACTATTCGGTTCACAGATCACAACAATCCAAAATTCAGTGGCTCATAATAGGGGCTAGTATCATGTGTGAACCCAGCTGTATAGTAGTCTTGTACTATTCTATACAAATTTAGGACATCTAAATTAGATTCATTCATGCTTCATTTCATTGCTATTAACTGAAAAGCTCAGAAGAGCCATTGCAGGCAAATGTTGGTTTCTAAGATTCCCCTGCACACATCAGGTGTATGCCACCGCCAACCTCTTAACCACACTTGAAACTCAAAGCTACCATTGCACAGAATCTCACATACCTAGAAATCTACTTCCAACGCATTAGTGTTAAGAATCCCAAGAATACAACCTAAGCTTTTAGTTGTTAAGGCTGCAGATGGCAAGTCTGATGGCAAATTTATATAAATCAGAGCATTATATCAATTGAAATTAATTTCCTATGCATCATAGGAATTCTGTCATTTATTATTCTATGGAGCACTGCACCAGGTTTAGACCATCACACAAATGCAGAGGGATTTCTTTATTTAAAGCTACCTTTCTGCCCAAATAACAAAGACTCTTGTGACACCTTCAAGATGAACAAATATATTATGGCATGTACCATCATATCAGATGAACTGCTGACCTCTTCCTAGCAGATTTATTGCACAAGCTTCTGTCCAGCTATTGCTTTCAAACACAATCCTGAGTTCCATGTGATTAGTGTCACTAATGAAAAGCTCTTACATCCAGAAGCAAAGCCTTCCATCTGCAGAAGGGAGGTGATTTTGGGGGCTTCCCTCTGTAGCCCCACCACCCACTGAAATCTGTTCTGGAGAGTAGGGGTCCTTCAGACAACACCAGCTCAAGGCAACTTCCACTGGCTCTTCCTTTACTGACTCACCACTATCACCACCAGTTGCTATCACTCTTTCTCCTGTGCCTTGATTGTCAAGTAGATGGCCAATGAACAAGTAGACAGTGCCAATGACTGCTTCCTGCCATTGTTATCAGGATGGGAACAGGAGGCAGTAAACAAGCAAACTGCAACAGTGAGGAAGAAGAGACTCTCCAGAGGGCCCTGGAGTGCGGGCCCCGGCATGTGCCCAACCAAGTCTACCCTTGCCACAGTCCCTGTTATCAAATCTGAGCTGCTGCAGAGGGAAAAGGGGAATCACGGAAAATTGTCTCCCCCCCCAGTTCTGCAGAGGGGAGGCACCCCTGGACAAAAGCATTCTGACAGCAGTTAAAGCCAACTGAGCATTTGTTATCCCTAAGTTAACCAAGGGTTATTTTTTACAGAAATTTTGCTTCTGCTCCTCTACCAAGACACATTTTGTTATAGTGGGGAATTGTTTCTCAATACAAGCGCATGTGACCTGTTCTAAATAAAGAATATTTTCCACTTCTTGCACAACTGGAACAGATATAAACAGTAGCCAGAACAAACTGCAGTGCACAACTACAGAAGTGTTTGTAACCCTCAAAGGCCCTTAAAAACCCCCTCAGTAATCTGAAAAAGACTATTTTAAATTTGAACAAAGATAGGTACTACCAAGAGCAATGTAGTTACACAATGTAATCACATCAAATGAGATGGAATCCTTAGCATGGTTAAACAATTTAGAATAGTATAGTTTTGAGGCAGGGTCGGTATTTTTTTGAAAGCCCCTTATACTACTGGTATTTAATCAAGTTCATATTGAACTTCAAAACCCTGTCAGTTTGCAGTGTTACTTTTTAAGAGCTCAACTCCATATTATGAATATTGCAATTTTCAAAATAAAATATAACACCTAAAGGAGATATGAAAGAACTCCAGAATGGCTAGAACAGGACACTTGATCAAGATCAGGATGCGGGGAGATACCTTTTCCAGGGATACTTGAAGACTTACAAATCCAAATGGGAAAGATTAGCTTCCTTCTCAAGATTCATTTTCTCAATTAGGTATTTTCAAGTGTCTTAAAAATTATTTGAATCAATATTAATTTCTAAAAACTCCATACTGAACACAGCTTACATCAAAGCTATGAATTTTGGAAACAGATTATTTTCAATGACAATGCAATGTATTACAAGATGTAAATTTCAAAAAATACAAAAAAAGTGAACAGATTTTTAGAGAGAAGGAAACTAGTGAATGCTAAAGTAAAGCTTTTATTATCAGGGAATGGCTTATGCAGTGTACATCATGTTTAAATAAGAAAAAAGGAGGAAAGTATTGATAAGGGAATTAAGACTATTATAGTACTATCCTATATGGGAGTTTTGCCAGCTGAAGGGCTTTATATATTTGAAAAGACTCACTACACTCTGTATTGTCAAGAGATGATAAAATGTATTATATATAATCTCTTGGTAATGCAAAGTATATGCTGATAGCAACAAGAGCATGTGGTTATAATACAAAAATTCCAACTGCTGAAGAATGAGAAAGTAAGAGATACTAAGAGCTGTGCAGTTATGAGTACACAGCCTAACTGAGAATAAGAGAAGGAAGGGAAAGATAAAATGGGTTGGAGCTAGACTTGCCCTTCTATTCTGAATGGAAGGACCTTCTGTTCACAGAACTAGAGTTTCAGCAGAGCCTCCCACCAGGGTAAAATATAAAAGTGTTTTTTACATCTATTCTGTAGAATCTCTCAATACCACATAGCAGCTTTTTGAAGGAAGAGAGAGATGGGGCTGAAAAAATCCATAAAAATCCTAGTCCTTCTTTCCTGCTTGGGCAAAGCCTTCATGGGAAGTTTGTATCCATACCCTTAATATTTATAGGATGAGAGCCAGTGTGGTGTACTGGTTAAGAGTGCAGACCGGGACTCAGGAGAGCGGGATTCTAGTCCCCACTCAGCCACAGAGCTCACTGAGTGACTTTGGGCCAGTCAGAGAAGCTCAGCTCAAACTACCTCACAGGGCTGTTGTTCTGAAAATAAGACTGAGAAGTGGAGAAGTATGATGTAAGCCTCCTTGAGTTTCTTGAAAGGAATACACACACACAAACAAACTTAATCCTTGAATGATATAGTCCTCAAAAGGATATAAAGATAGACGACGACGACGACAACGACGATGATGATAACATATTGTGTGTAATTTCAGCACAACAGAGCACAGACTGTTATGGATTTTACACATTTATTTATTGTAGCATTAAACTTAGAAATACGTTGCAAGTTTTATATGTCTAGAAACTATCTGTCCCCTGCCTATTATCACGAAGCTCCTTTAGTCATTGGCTATGCTTCTGTGGTATCTCCAAGCATTCACAAGCTTCCTCATCATTGGGTAAAAGCTGTCAGCAGAACGACCAATGGTGCAGCTCCTGTGAGAGGCGGGCAGGGTCTTGCCCACTGTCAAAACTGTTGCCGTAGCTTGAGCTTTAGAAAGAAAACTCTTGGAACATTCTTCATCTGTAGATGTTCTGAACATCATCCACACAGTTTTTAACACCTGGATGTGGATGCATGACTGGGCAGCTCCTGAAAACTGATGCTAGTTTTGTTAGCCTAGCTATGAAGGGGACTCTTCTTCCTCAGAACAATCCCAGGCAATTTCAATATTCCAGTATGGATTGCTCTGAAGGGTTGTGGGACCCTCCACTGCAGACTTGAGGGATATGCAGGGGAAATTGTGGCTGCTCCCAAGGTGTTGGATTTTTCCCCTTATTCACATGCTTAAAATTGAGAAGGTATTGTCCATAGGAGTCTCAGCACAAGCCTACCACAGGTTCTTGAGAAATAAGAAACAGCAAACAGAATTGTAGAAACAGTCATCCTCTTATCATGGCAACATGACCCCTGTTCTACACCCTTTGGGTTTATACTAGGATTGGACAACATGTGAACTTCCAGATATTTTGGCCTACATTTTGCACACTGCCAGCTTAGCCAACAGCAAGAGATACAATCGCTTCCAAAATTCAAGTACTCAACCGGAATTCTGGTCTGCTCCTTACCAGAATCATGACATCTAGAATTCTCAGATTAATTCTCAGAAAAGCTTGCGGGGGGGGGGGGGGAGGAATACCCACCAAGGATTCCCAGAACCGCATATTCAGACATTCCTGCCATGCATGTGCATAGGAATCTTGAGGATGTAAGAGCCCAAAAGTCCAGGATCCTCTTTTGCATAGTCACCAACCAGAAGCTTTGAGGAAGTATCAAAGCATTGGTCCAGGCTGTTATTACTGGATTGATTTTGTTTAATTTGTGTACATTTCTTATTTTGGTTTAACTTTGAACTTCAATAGAAGTTTAAATTGTTATTAAAGAACTAATGAAGTTTAATTCTTCGTTAAAGTAAATATATGGATTAAGCATTTTCACAGTCTTGGGCCAATTCAGGGGCTATAGGACCTCTTTCAGCCACAGAGACAATTCTAATGTCAAACAAGCTCCTGGAAAGTGTATTCTAGTGAAATCAAAGTCAAGAAAAGTGGGACAAAAATTAAAAAGCAGTGTATTGTCATTTAAAGTTCTTAATGCCAGTAATTAATTCTTACAAAAGATATTTCAATCTTTTTGAAATAGAGGTATACAACATTTTGAATTAGATGGACTATACAAAAGCCAGGAAACTGGCAAATGACTGGTGACTGAGGGAAAGGGGGTAAGGCCATTGGGACCATACTGGGTTCCCAAGAGGGCCCTAAAACTAAGGTTCCCCATCAGTAGAAGTCCAAGTGGGCTTGGTGGCACAAAGCTCCTTTTACCAGCGTAGCCTGATATATCAATGTCCTTATCTGGACAGAGATAGCCTACCTATAACTATCCATGCTCTGATAACCTCTTGATTGGATCATCACAATGCATTATATTTGGGGCTACCTTTGAAAATGGCCAGGAAAATACAGTTGATCCAAAACAGGGCAGCAAGATTGCTAACAGGGGCTGGTCAGTATGATCCTATCAGGCCAGTATTTTACCATCTGCATTGGCTGCCAATCTATGTCTAGGCCTGTTTCAAAGTGCTGGTGTTAGCACGTAAAGCCCTTAATGGCTCTGGGCCAAGTAATCTGAAGGAATATCTCCTCCCATATCTGCCTTCTCAAGGTGGGTAGCTACGAGCAAGAGGGCCTTTTCTGTGGTGGCACCCCAGCTGTAGAATGAACTTCCCAAGGAGGCTTCCCTGGCACTTACATTGTACTCTTTCCAGTAATAGATGAATATCTTCCTATTTTCCTAGGTATTTTCCCATGAGTTTTAGTTTCAAACCGTTTCAATTTCAGTATTGTATTTAAATCTTTGTACTGCTGCTAGGTTTTAGTCCAGTTTTCACTTGCATTTTATTTATTTATATTTATATCCCACCCTCCTCCCATGGCAGAACTCATGGGGTGCACATGCAGTTCCCAGGTGGTCTCCCCTCCAAGCCCAGACCTGTTTCGTTTCAACATGGTGGAAGCCTTATGTGCCTCAGTCTTAACTGGTTAAATTTTATACTGTATTTTATGCTTTAAAATGTTGCAAATTGCCCAAAGAGTTTTGGTTATTAGATGAAATAAAAAATTAACAAAAGAAAGAAAGAAAGAAAGAAAGAAAGAAAGAAAGAAAGAAGGAAGGAAGGAATTGTTTGGGCTTGTTTGTTTTTAGATACAGCCCTGAAGAATGTATTCATAGAACGAATCTAGTTAAGTATTGCCATAATTTGCAATTAAGTCATTATTTGTATTTATTAATGTGTGTAAATGCTTTATGATTTAATATCGATATAGCATCAGACGTGTGCATGGCACTTCTCAGAACAAAGGACTGCACCATGTCTCAGGTTCCTGTCCCCAGAAGTTCCACATAATCCAAGAAACTGATTTTTAATTGTGAAAGTACATCAAAAGCAGAAAGTAATTATTTTTAATAGGCAGTAACTTGGCTTGCTTTCAAATCAGATACAAAGTTTGCTGACAACAACAAAAGAGATCCAAATGTGTTACGATTATTAAATTCTGTCGGATTTTTTAAAAAAATTAGAACATGTGATTATCTTCACCTTATTTATGACTGATGTAGTGCACAATCCACTTGTCTGTTACTGGCTTTTGGACAAAGATGAGAACAAATAGCCTTCCACATGTTGTTGGACTCCAACACCCATCTCCCCTCACCGTTGGCAATGCTGGCTGTGGTTGATAAGAATGGTGGCCCAAAAACAATTGGAAAGCTGTATGTTCTCCAATCTTCCTTTAGGAGAAGCTGTAACTTTTCTTTTCGAGTACTGAGGGAAGGGGTGAAATTTTGCAAGTTTTCAAGTTTGTGGGGGCGATCCTATACTTGTTTAGAGAGAAAAAAGTAATACAACTCCCAGCATTCCCTATGTTAACCTGGGCATACTGGGAGCTATAGAATGTTTATCTGCCTAAACATGCATAGCATTCCATCCTAAGTTAATATCATTGGAACCAGGCATTTCCATGAGCTCATAGGCAGCTAACCTAGGGTGCAGCTGCCACATCACTGTTGCGACAACCCAACACAGCCCCTCTTTTCCTTCATCCCCCCTCCACCACCCCTTCCCAACTAGCAGAAGGAAAGCACTAAATATGCCGGAGTGTAGTATATTATGTTTAAAGGGTATGAGGCATTCCAGAACTGCAGTAGGTTCACAGGGAGCAATGCTTGCGCTCATCTTACTAGAGGTCATTTTGCCCAAAAGACTCTAAGCTCTGGCACACTATTCCCATTAGTAGGCAATCAAAGATTCTGCAACAAGAAACCAGAAAAAGCAACACAGCATGATCTTGACACATTTATCTCTGGGTTTTCATTTATGATTCAGCTGTGAGTAGCATGTTTGCAAAGAAGACATTGCAAGTTAACTATTTAAAATTCAACACTATCCTTTCATTCACTAATGCTCCTAGAACAGAGCCCAAGTGTTGCAGTCAGAGCAAGGTGGGGAACTACAGATATGCATGTATTTACCTACCTACCTACCTACCCACACACACACACCCATACACAAAAACCTGCCTCTTCACACTCATTGGGATGGAACTGACAGAAAGGGTAGAGAGATGCAAGTTTTTCCCACACCCCAACAATCCTTTCCAAGATCACTGATTTCTCAGTACTATTAACAAGTTGTCCGCCTCAGTCATAGCCCCTGAAAGAACTGTATTCTTACAAATATGGATATTCTAAGACAGGTTATCAGGCTAGATAACAGGCCTCTCCTGACACAGATCCTAAATACAAGAACAGTTTCCTTTTTTCCCCCCCCAGAGCTGTAGCTCGGGTGGTGTGAATGCTTTCCATTCAAAAGATCCAAGGATCCACCCCTGGCATTTCTAAACTCCCACCTGAAAGCCTGAGTTGTGACTGCCAGCCAGCATAGATGGATAAGATGGATGCCCATGTTTTCAAGAGAGATCCAACGGCACTACTACTTACAGCGAGCTGGTACAGGAAGGGTGGCCTTTAAAAACTTCTTGGCACATGTAATGGCCTTGGAGTTACTACACAGACAAGGAAGCTTATATAGAATAAAGTATGTGGTAAAGGGCTCTTCGGTGCCACTCTTCCATGGACATCTCTTTCACTCCTAAGGGCTTTCCCATAATCTGCACATTATAAAACAGGCAAGAGGAATTTCTCAAATGGTTCACATGGTAACGTTTCATTAAACCAACTATTTTGGCATGGCATGATTGCCACTTGGATCATAGAGCTAAGAAAAACGCTGGAATGACATAGAGCCTGAATTTCTGTTACTGAAGCTTCCTGCCCCTGGTTGACTGTGCTACTCTATGGATGCAGATTGGGACAGATTCTTGGCCCTCAGAGTTCCATGGGACACTTTCTGATTGCCTAGCATTGACCTTTTAAGCAATGACACCATTCAGTGTAACATCAGATGGGCCAAGAAGATCTGCCCTGGGACTAACTCCACTTGGCCAGAATAGTAACCGTTGTTGCTTATTTGGTCAGTTTCCTGAGTTTCATTGAACCCAGGCTGCCATTGTAATAACTGTGAGAAGGCACAGATTTACACACCTTAAGCCTAAATCATACATGCAGTGTCAAGTAAGCAAAACAAACCATCAAAACTTCAGAGCCAATATTTGTCAAAAGAGGAGAGGGAAGCAATCCCACCCAGTCTCAATACATGACCAGCTATCTCAGCTGTCCCCAGCCTTGTGCCCTTCTGATATTTGGGGCTACAACTCCCAGCATTCCTGATCTTGCTTCATGCTTGCTGGGTCTGACAGGAGCTGACATCCAAAACATCTGGAGAGTACCAGGCTGGAGAAGTCTGGGCAAGCTTGACAATGTGATGCCAAGGGAATGCTTCCTGTTGGTCAGAAGGAGAGATCAGAGAGAATGGCACACCAGCTTACATAGTCTGGCCTCCTCCAATTACCACTGGCTCAAGGAAATGCAAGTGATGTGGCAACCCTGCACAACCCTGTATCTTGCGCCTCTCCCCTCATGCCACACAGTTTAAACACACATACATCCAATAATGCTTCTTCTCTTGTGCTAATAGAAAAAGGAGCAGTACAGCGAAAAAGGAGCAGTATGCATTATACAATACCTATAGGGTCTGTCAGTTTGACACTGATCCTTTACAGGTACTTACACAAGAAACCCCCGTTCCATTTCTGCCCAGCAGCAATCTGAAGAGTGTTTTCATCTGTACTTAAAATTAATCTATCATGCAAATGCACACTATTTCTCCTCCCATTCCCTCTTGCGTTAGCAAAATGTACACGCAGCACAAAAACAATCATCAAGGTAATACATAATCAGAGAGTAAGGCTACAGTGCTGTTTAGTTTTGGGAACAACCATATCCATGTTTAGACGTTTCAGGACAGAAAATAGTCCTGGCTGGCAAATGCTGGGATTTGGAAGACTTTTTTGTTTGTTTGTCTGTTTCAACATGGACCAGATTATATCCTTCATAACTCCAGCTTGCTATCCTGATACTATACAAACCAGCTCTGGCTGAAACATTCCAGAATCTCCCTCCCCGCCACTCAAAATCATGGTGTTTATTTATATGGCCACTTGTGGAGGGAGAGCTCACAATTCAGCATGACAGAAATCCTTGCAATTCAAAACAGGAGCTGCAAAGATCAGCCAGTTGGATGCTGTCATGAAATAAATGATGAGCAGCGCTTACACACTCTCTCTCTTCACTGTGCTTTGCTTAATACACATTTAACTATTAGTGGAAGTCTGTAACTCCCCATCCAGGCCAGATAATGCCTCTGGTGAGAATGTCCAACAATACCCTTTTACATAATACCAGCCACAGGACTTGGCCCCTCCTCCCTCGCCCAAACAGTAACACACACTAAACAAAACTGCTATTATTACAGAGGCCACTCACTAAATGGCTGCATTTATAGCTTCAACTGTAAAAAGGGAAAAAAAGATATTTCCTTTCAATGTATTTACAAAAAACAAAAACAAAAGAGAAAACTTTTACAAACAGCCTGATTCAGCAGCACGAAAGTAAACAGCAGGCACCCAGTGGCCCGGCCCTCTCCTTTCTCTTCTCTCCTGCCCCGCTTTTTGCGCTGGCCCTCTCAGAGGGGTTTGGCACCAGCAAATCATCCCACACTGGGGGCAGAAGCAAGCTCACGAGCTGCTAAAGCCCTCGGCTGTGCCACGCACACTTGTCACACCTCAGACAAATTTGCGACGCCTCCTGGGCTTTGGCACGCTGCGTGGCTGTGCCAACCCACACGCGGCGGCACAGACACACCTGCAAAGCCCAAAGGGGATGGGATAAGCTTGGCATGCAAAAGGCGGCGAGCCAGCGTCATACAGGAAAGGATTTCACACTGTGGGCTGTCAGAGCAGAGGGAAAGGACCTGTGGTGCTCGCCCTCCTGCGTTGCTGCTGTCGTGTTGTTGTTGTGCGGAGAAGTTTCTCCTTCCTTCCCCCTAGAGGCAAGAGAGGAGAAGCGACTCCACTCAGGCACCCCTTTGGATAGGGCACAACAGAGCTCGGGTCAAGTTGTCTAAAAGGACAGCTCCAGCAGGAGGTCCTCCTAGAAGGAGCAGGGAGGCTGCAAAGCCGGGGGGCGGGTCGAGCTGGAGGCACAGGGGGCAGAAACGCAATAGGACTAAGAGGCGACGGAGGGCTGCATGTGGGGGCGGGGACGACGGAGGGAGTGTGGTGCGGAGCGTGGTGTAGCTGGCCGTCAAATGGGTCAAAAGGCAGCGGAGGGGGAGGAATGACAGAGCAGCAGGGCGCGAGAAGAAAGTTGCAGATATGCAGAGGAAGCGGGGCAAGGAGCAGGAGGGAGGGAGGGAGGGTTGGGAAGCGAAAGGAGAGGCGAGGAAAGAAAGCGTAGGGGAATCGAAGATCGCTGTGCACAGCTGTCGTCCTCAGAAGAGCTCTCCGCTTATCCTGCACCGCAGGGAGGGGCAGGGGCGGCAGGCACAGATCGGCGCAGAGGGCGGCAGTACCATGCCCTCGGCAATCGCCGGCGGGGGATTCAAAACCCGCCTTCGGGATGTTGAGTTACCCACCGGGACCCGCGAGGAAGGAGCTCGGGGCCGGATCCTTTTGCACGGGGCTTGGGAGCTCAGTGGGGGGCACCGATCAAGAAGTGGAGGGGGTGGTGAGGAGCGGGCAGGAGAAAGACGCAGCAAACTCTACCAGGAGAAGAGGCAAGAGCGGCAGAAAGGACTGCGGGAGGGAGGGCTGGTTGAGGCAAGGGGGGGCGAGGAGCGCGCGCTGTCCTGCTGGTCCCCTCACCTGTTTTTCAGGGGCTGGCTTTTCAGCTCATAGTAGGTCTTGGGCTCCTCGTGAAACTCTTCACCGACCTCGAAGTCCGGCACGATCCCCGATTCCGCCTGCATGTCCCTGCTCTCCGTCCCCGCCGTCAGTGGGAGGGAGAGGAGGGGAAACCACTCGGGCGCAGCCTGCCCCGCGTCCGTGCTGCGCTGGGCGCTCACAGTACTCCAGCCCAAGCCTTGGCTGGGCTCGTTCGCTCGCTCGCTCGCGTTGCTTTGCTGCGCTGCGCTTGGCTCCGCTTTGCCCAGTGCCAGCTCTGGGACCCCTCCCCTTCGCACACACCTCCCTCATGGCGCTTCCTGGGACTTGTAGTCCTTCTGGGACGCAGTCTGAGCCGTCCAACCAGCCGGAGCACTACAGCTCCCACAAGGCCAAGCGGCCGTGACGCAAGAGGGGGCGGGGCGCCGAGAGCCACCGGCGTGCGTCCTGTCAATGTCAGCACAAGCTGCTTGCCAAGGGTACGTCGGCGGCTCGGCCCAGAACCCTGCGTGGGGCAGCGCTTCATTTTTAAAACGGCAGGCACCGAGGCTCAAGCCTCTCAGGAAATCACACTGCGTGACCGAGACGCCTTTGATGCGGGCTGGTGGTGGTAAAAGTCATTCACCGCTGAGGGGACTGCACTTTGTACATGCTCGTAACTGCTGTCGCCTTGATCGGATGCCTGGAAGCCCTTTCTCCAGATCTCCAATGTGCTGGAGTCATTTATAATTATTTGTTGACAAGGTCAACTTTGAACACGCTCAGATATGCACTCAACACTATGGTAGGCTCCAGGACCTTATTCACAAAGATTTAAAAAAACCCCTTCTTCAAATTACAAATGTATGGGAGTAAGTTACCTTTACTCAGTGGTGAGCTCATTGCACATGCTCAAAATCACCCCTGTTTTTATTGTCTGTAGATGATCTACACTGAAAACAGGTTCCACAGTGAATGAGTGGTGAATCCTGGTTCAAATTAAGGCCCACCATGAAAGTTCTTCCTTACATTTTGTTCATATTTTCTCACAAGCACATGGAACAAATATCTGGTTTGGATTATGTTTGCTGCATACTATCTTCTCTAGTTGTAGTTCCAGAAAGTTAACCAGCTCACCAATAGAAGGACTATTCAGTGCCTAAGCAAAGGGTTCAATAAAAACTTCTAAAATTCTCCCCACACCAGCTGTGAAAGCTCTAGCCTCCTTTGAAACATTGGAGAACTGTTTCTATTAGTGTCTATTATTTCCACCAGCTTGCATTTCTGGCTCCCTGGTTTGTTCATTGTTATTTATTTTCCATTCTGTGCATGTCCTGTTTTCTTCCAAGGAGATCAAAAGGGCATACATAATTCCCTGCTCTCATTTTATCCTCACAAGAACCCTGTGAGGTAGGTTAGGTTGGAAAGGGGCAACCATATCCAATATACCATATTAGCTTAAAATTATTGACAGATGTGGCAGTATGGCAAGATACACAGGAGAAGCAAATGTCCTTCAGACACCGTCCCTGCCTCTGGGATTTTGTGTCTGTTCTTCTGTGCACCCTGGCAACCAGGAGCCTAATTCATTTATTTCCCTCTGTCCTGGGCCTGTGAATCCTTTCAGCAGCACTGGCTTCTACTGGCCTGTGATCTGACTGGTGCTGATTTTAATGCCACACTTTATTGGCTTCTCCTGCCAGTGCTTAGGAAATGCCAGCAGGAGTTCTTGATAGAACATATCATTCTTCTCTCTCTCGTGCAAAGTGGAAGCGCCACCTTTTCTCTCTGTGGTGAGTCTGAGCCAGGAACCCAGTCAACAGAATTCTGCTTGTTCTGTTCAAGTACTGATTTTGATTGCCTCTGACAATTCTCGCAAAATCTGGGCATAGGTACACGAATACAGGGAAATACGTTTACATAATATGCAGGGCCCATTTTTTCCTTTATAATAATTCTGCTAAGATCAGACAAACACACACACACACATACACAAACAGGCCCATAGCTAGCCTAGTAAAAGTTCCCCACTATTAAGTATCCAGCTCCTCTTTGGACCAGTACTGCATTATTCTTATTATTCTTGCACTGCATTCATACCCCACTTTCCCACTTGCAAGGAAGCCAAGGCAGTTCACAAGATTCTCCTCCACTCCATTTTATCCTCACAGCAGTCCTGTGAGGTAAGTTAGGCTGAGAGTCTATGACTGATCCAGTAAACTTATGGCAGAGTGGGGACCGGAACCTGGATCTCCCAAGTCTCAGTCCAGCACTCTAATCACTACGAAACACTGCTCTTTACAGGGTAAAGGCCACAGGTCACTCTTCTCTGAAAAGGCTTAGGCTGCCTTGAAGTTTAAATTCTGGTTGCTGGAAATAAAGGATTTTTAGGCACATGTAGTAACTTGGCATATTTAAAAGATCACAAGCACATTCTTTTTTTTTTTCTTTTTCCTTTTGTGTACTAATCTAAAATATATATTTTTCACACTCTTATTTTGTTGATCAGTTGTTTTTATGCCCCATATTTTCTCTGCAAAGAAACCTGGGCAGTTTACCTAATCCTTCCCCTTCTTTTTTATTTTATCTAAAGACTGGCCCAGTGGAAAAGAGGGAAGTAAAGCCCAGATTTCCCAAGTCCAAGTCCAATACTCTAGCCACTATGCCACACTAGCTCTATTAATCAACCAGGATCAGAATTTGCTGCTTGGAACATAAGCGAAACACCCACTTATCCCTGTTTGGGGAAAAACAAATTACTTCAAATCAAACAGCAACTTACTGCAATTTTGTATGTTACCACGTACTCTGTGAGCCACTTGTTAGATCATCCTGCTGAGTGACATGGAAAAATGTATCATTCCTCTGCTTCTGCAGTCCTCTGAGTCTGGCAGATAGGAAGAATTTTACTACTTCTCCATATGTTAAGTTAGGTTGCTTACCTGTAACCAACATTCTTCGAGTGGTCATCTGTGCTTCCACACATATGGACTCTGTGCCAGCCCAGGGCCTGTTGTCAGAAAGACAGAGAGATTCCCTGGCTGGGCATTTTGGTGGGATCCCTGTCCCCTTCCCCAAGTGCTATATAAAGGCGGAGCTTGCTCCATTTTCTCCAGTTGTTTCTTAACAGCCACCTTGGGTGGCCCCACACAGGCATAGAGCCCATATGTGTGAATGCACAGATGACCATGAAAAAGAACATAAGGAAATCAAAGGATAAGTTTGGAAGGGACCTCAAAGGAACATCTAGTCCTACACCCTGCCAGTGTAAGGCCCCTCTGTTACAGCATTCCTGACAGGTGACCAATTCAGGCCATCAAGTATTATGGTAACTACTATGAGTTACCATAATAGAATCCACACTCTGTTAATGTTGCCCTGTGTACCTCATCTGAGTGCATTTCTTGAGATGAGCAGTAGATGTTCAGAGGTTAAGTGTTGTTGGCCACAGGGGTATGTGGCCAAAACAACACCATCCACACACAAGAAGGAAGTCTCAACAGGCTTGGGAAAACCCCACAGTTTGAAGAAGTATCAAAAATATTTAGAAAACAAAACTGCCCAATAAGGACTGAGCATGCTCTGTGGCCATGGAATACTGACTGACTGCTGGAACAAAAGCAAAGCAAAGCAAAACAGTGGAAAAATAAAAGGGAGAGGAAAAGGAATGGAGTATCCTGCACAGGAGTACTCCACCCTGCAACGTTTTGTTGCAAGCCCCCCTTGGGCATAAACTGGGAGAGAATCAGCAGGAATGGCATAGTTCATGTTTGTGGGGTCACCTGTCAACCACTGATTCTTCTGGCAGGAAGTTGCTTCCATACGGTCTGAAGACTTGACACCTCTCTTTTATGAAATCACCTACTGGAGGGCTCTGTGTCAGGCAGCCAAGCATCTCAGGCAGGCAGAACATGAATCATTTGGAAAGAACCACCTAATTTAAGTAGGCTTGGTGGATACATACCCCTCCCTTTTTGTTTAGCATCCCAGGTTTTTGTCAAAGGAATATTTCCTTTGTGATGAGGTAAGCATCTCTATAAAGTGACTCATCCTAATTTGGGTACAAATAGGTTATGTAATACCTCACTTTAGGCTAATGTGTGTTTCAACAGGATATCTGCACACCTTTGATTCACACAGAGGTCCTCATCAACCAGTGTGATCTAAAGAATAGCATTTTGGAAAAAGAGCTCTGAGACCTGTGGCTGTCTGGGAGGTTTGGGAACAGCTATATTCAAATAGCCTCTATTTTCTTCCTGTAAAATGGAAAACATCAGCAATATGCCTCATGACCCTGTGGTAACAGCCAATAAAATGAAAGCTGTAATACACATCTAAAAAAAGGATCTGAGTTTTTCTTCCTATTTGCTCTCAAATTGGAACTGACTTGAGTTTCAGTGACTGGAGCCACTAGGTTTCTCCTGGTTTAACAAACATAATAGAGTTATCCCTACTCATTATGGTTTCCCTAATTAAATCCCTTTACTTTCTCCCATATAAATAAATAGTTGCCATCTATATTTAATATCTATATTAAGTATGTGCTGCATTTTTGGCCAAAAAGCCACTAAAATGAAACAATAAATTTAAATACAAAACTGTTTCCTAAAATGAAACAGTAAAGCTATTAAAATTATTGTAACCATTAAAATAATTGAATATTGAATATGAAATAATTTAAAGAACTAGGTCAAAGTCACCTTAACCTAGCCTTTTAAATTAAAGATAACCTGTTTGTTCTGTACATAAAAGAAACATACCTCCAGCAGTTTTTATAATTGCATCATGACATCTACTACAATATTATGATGCAATGGCACAAGTATGTTGGACTTCTGAAATATAACACTGTAATTACGGGGATGATTTAATCTTTAACAGCTTGCAGTCCGCAGTGCTAACAGACACATTATGACATGGGTTGGCATAACTGTCTCAATGAGTTTGTAAGCAAGTGCTATTTCCAGACCTCTGCTTTTGACAGTGTGCCTATAGGACTCAATAATGAAATCCTGGATCCTCCAAAGATGGAAGAATTCAGTCACCTGCTAAGCCTATCTGAACAAGCTGTTGAAACATCCCCGAACCACATATCAGGTAGAACAGACAGGATAAACAGGACACACACACACACACACACACACACACACACACACACAGAGAGAGAGAGAGAGAGAGAGAGAGAGAGAGAGAGAGAGAGAGAGAGAGCGAGCGAGCACTGGGTTTCTTTCTAATGCTATGGCTATTTCCTTTCAAAATGAGCAAAGAAGGGAGGAGAAAAATTATAAGCAATAATTTATTAAAATAAAGCATCCAACCATTCCAAAAATAAATTCAAAAATAAAACTGCACATCCAAGACATAGAAAAGATGGGAAACCTGGAGGAACCCATCTGATTTCTGTTGGATGCAGTGCCCGATGCTGTTGAGAAGGGGACTGTGTCCCACTGTCTTCTGTTTTCACAGACAGAAAACAGCAAGCACAGAAAGGACAAGTGACAAGTGACTCAGCAGTTCTTCGCCCCCTGCTTCTGCACTTAATGTGGGAAGTGGGCTTTGTTATTTACATGTACAATAAAAAAAGTCCCACTTCCCACATGATAGTGGAGGTGGGAGAAGAAGAAGCACGAGTCAGTCATACTGTTTTAGCTTCCTACTTCTGTGTAACAAATGGGTTGTCCCTCAAGAGCATGTCACAAGGCCAGTCAAAATCCTGAAATCTATTTATATATTAAATTCTATTCCCCTACCGGGAGAAGACTTTCCCTGACTCAGAACAATCATAGTTCAGTGGTGGAACACAAAAGTGGGATGCTCAGGAGAGTACATTTATTCTGCCCACAGTTTCCTGGCTCCTCCTATCTATTTGACCAGCTTCATGGGGTGTTTCCAAAGCCTTGCTTACCTGCAAGGTGAATCTGCCATGTTCATAGGCCTACGAGATCCAGAAGACATACTTAGAGAGTTCAGAACTGAGTAGGGAGACTTTGAGCCAGAAAGAGGGGCAGTGAATGCTGCAACGGCCACCAAATTGAGGTAGATTGAAAAGAAGGCTAGAACATTTCAGGGAAGATGTGGCTATCAATACACGCTAGTTCTGACAGCTCTGTGCTACCTCCACGACCAGAGGAAGTGCGCTTAGGCGCACCAGATGGCAAGGGGCCACTGCATTCACATTCTGCCTGGGGGTTTCCTGTGGGCAACTGACTGAGATCACAGGAGTCTCTGTACCTCAAGGCTCCTGCTCATCCATTGCAGAGAAAGAAAAGTAGCAGAGGCCATCTCTCCATTTCCTTTCTTCCTGTTCTGCTTTGTCCCTGGATGGCCCTTTTTGGATGCCTAGTGGCAGCATTTCAAACAGTGAGGAGAGGAGGAGGGAGTGGCTTCAAGATACCTCATATCCTGGCTGCTCCTGTCTCTCACATTCCCCAGAATGCCCCTTTGCCCTTTCTGAAGTCACCTGCCTGAACTTAGAGAGCAGCTGATGCAGTTCCTGCCATACCAGCTCCAAGGAGGAAGAGGAGAGCAACAGGACGTGCTGTCAGGGTACTGTCTCCAACCTCATAGCTGGGAATCCACCCTACCCTACACTCCGTCAGTCAATACCTAGGGGTCACAGGTCATTTCTTCCATTGCTAATAACTTTGCCATCCCATCTATAGAAATAACATCAGCAAATCACCATTCTTCCCTTTATTGAAATAAGATATCATACATATACTCTTTCACTAAGAACATGAGTCTTCCTGAAATCTGTCTTATCTAACAAACTTTCTCAGTGACAAACCAGAACCTTCTGAATAGATTTAAGCAAGGCATGAAATCAGTAGCCTGAGGTGCTATACCCATCATCTTCTGCAGAATGATTTTGCTTCTATTATTCTTCTCTGGGTTTAAATAACTTTCAAATGCCATTCCATCCTATTGGCTGTTCCTTTCAATTTCCTATTAATTAATTCTCTCATTTTAGTGAAGGTCTGAAGCATGACAAAGCTGAACTGCTGAGCAACTTTCCACTTAAATAAATTGAAAGTGGATCTTACTTCTGAGACCAGTTTCATTTTACATGAGTCCTCAAATGCTATAACTAATAGTTCTGAAATTTGTTCAACTAAATGTTTTAGTATTCATTTGTTAATATTTTCATGTTCTGCTTACCTGAAGTAGTCTTCTCCTGACCTGACTTTCATTTTTTTCTGTTTGAGATATTCCCATATGAAGTCACTTTCACAAGACCTTTTTATTGAAAGTTGAACTGAGTTTTCATCAATTATTATGTATATACATATGTACATACGTACGTATGTATTTAACAAGTTTGTATGTACGTTTGTACGTACGTATGTATATAACATTCACAGCTCATGAGCTTTCTGAACAGTTTACAACAGATTTCTGTCAGATACTTAAATACTGGAAATACTGTGAAATACTGAATGATAGATGTCAGGCACTGAAATACTGGAAGCTGTTATTACATGCCAGTTGTCACAAAAAGGCAATCCCCAGGTTACAAATGAGTTCAGTTCCTGAGAAAATGGGAAAATGTCTTTAAATTGAATTTGTATGTAAGTCAAATCACATACAGTTGGCCCTCCACATTCATGGGGGTTAGGGGTACAGGAACCCTGTGAAAGTGGAGAAACTGCAAACTCAACAGTATCTCCCCTTTGCTGCAAGGAAATGCTGCGGGGACGTCCCCCTCCAGATGTGTGGAGCAGGAACACCTGTTTTGGAGGACTCCCTCTCTACCCTATCACTTTCTCTCTCTCTATGGTGATGCTTTGGCAGCTTCCCCCACTTCCCTACTGCTTTCTCTCTCTCTCTATGGTTATGATGATTCTTGCAGCGATTTTTTTAATTAATAAGCTTCATGCTGTGGTTTGCTTCCACTTGTAGCTTCTGTTGCAAGCAAATTTTCATGAGGCCTGATTGCAAGCCTGATGCCCACAACCTCTGCAATTGGTCTACATGGGGTATTGTTTCACCCCATGTAGTTCACCTACTCAGGGTGAAGGAATGAGGAAGGATGAGGAAGTATTACAAAGACTCTCTCAGTTGGTAAGAAAATGAAGAATGCTTTTTGCTGGATGTGTGCTCCACAGGAATAAACAACACCCTGCTAAGATTGCAATTAACTGGATACCACTAGGTGGTCAGAGGAAGAGAGGAAGACCAAAAGAGATCTTGCGTCCAACATAGCAGAATGACTGAAAGAACCCGTTGCTGCGGATCGAACACTATGAAAGACACTTGTAGCTTGATGTGCCCTGCACAGGACGTAAAGAAGAAGAATAGCTTTATGGCAGTTTGTAAGTATGGGTTGCTTGTAACCCAGGTGTTCGTAACTCAGGGACTGCCTGCATTGTCAAATATTAACACTGGCCCAAGATGTCCTGTTGCCTGTGGTGAAGAACAAAACGGAGTCTTCTGCTGCCCCATTCCATGAACAGAAGGTGGCCAAACAGGAGGTTGAATATTTCTTCAACAGTGGTTGACTCTACCACACCTGAGGGTAGCAAGATGTAGGGTGCTGTGGGGCAGGACAGCTCTGTCCTCCCACACCTCACTATCACCCCACTTACCGCGTCTTCTGCCTGAAGAGCTTCCTTGCCCTACTTGGCACTAAGCTTGACTGCTACTACATCTTTTGGCATGTCAAACGCCGACACTGAGAAGAAAATATGTGGAATCAGTTCAGAGGACAAGCACTCCAAGAAGAATTCTGATGCAACTTATAAGATATGCATGTCAGCTTTAATGTTATCCCATGAAAAACTGATAACAAAAGTATTCTTGAAATGATATTTGTCCAACTCAGAAGTAGTAATGTGAATCATTGTGTATAATATTTCACGGGAGTCCACTTCCTTCGTAAAGACTAGAAGAAAGGAGATATTGTTGTAATCCACCCAGGGAGCCATGTGGGTAATACATACATAAATAAAATTAGCTACAATTAATTGGAATGGCCACATGGACATAGGTTTAAAAAGTCCTAGAAACATTAATAAATAGGAAGCAATTTTAAATTGTGGCTATTACTGATACATTTTATTTTTATCCCAAAGTGCAGACAATTCTTCCCCCCACCCCAAAAAAAGGGGTGCACATAGATGGTAAATGCACATCTGGGCAGTGGCCCTTCAGACTGACGAGAATAAGCAGAAATTGTCTCCCATTCAAAATCACCCACCTCCTCTCTGCACATAGAAGAACGGTAGGTCACAAAAAGCCTTTGCAGGAATACCGTTCCCGAAATTTGGGTTTCTATGTGGAGGGTGCGGTTGTTTTGTATGGAGAGTCTTCAGTCGTGGGAATCCCTGCCTTTCAGCCTCAGGTGGTCCATCCTAGACATGGTTTGCCACTTCAGTGAGGGGTCTCTCTGGAAGCCTTGGGAGCAATGCATTCAGAGATAAGAAACTTACACTGTTTAGCGTGCCTTAGAGTATTTTCAAAGTAGCACCTTAAAGTGCTTTTAGTTTTTTTGTGCAAATTGAATTTATTTATTTTATCTTTATAATTAAATAATGGTAAACATGATTATAGAGATATGGTTAGCCATTTGAAGTATCATGTATGTAGAGTTTTGGCAGCTATCAGCATTCTTAGTAAATGCCATGTATTGGAGAGGTAAAGTACTTCATTTTGTAGTCTGATTACCTCTGCATCATCTGCTAAGCATTCAGAAGCAGTGCAGAAGCAGTACCATATTAAACTGACAATGCAACAAATGTACAAGGAGGTTGCTATGCATATCCTGGGGCGCATGTCATGCATATTTCACAGATAAGGAGACCTATTGTGGAGCATGTTTCAAGTTCTCTTAATATTCATTCAATTATGTGACCATAAAGGGATTTGCCTCTGGAATTTGCTCAGAAAACTTATTGTAGAGCAGACTTATTTCTTCAATCTGCAAATACAGACTACCTCGCTTTCAGGCTGTGAGCAGTTGCCACACTGGTACATGCCTTGCATAAAGGATGGCCGGCTCCACCAACCAGGGTATCTTTCACTCAGGACAATTTTCAGAGGGAAATTTCCCCGTATTCTTCTCTCTTTCCCATCTCCTCCCACAACCACTCCCGCAATCTGCCAATGTGACTCGGCATCTGAACAGACCTAATGGAGCTTCACAAGCGAGCCACCCACAACAACAAATGTAGGGTGACCAGATGGCAAAGAGTCAGGACTCCTGTGATATTAATATCTGTATTGAGATGGCACTTTCAGGCAGGTGTCGTTTTTCTCTCCCTTGCCAGAGAAGCTACACCTGGAAAATATAACTTCTCTACACAGCTATCAAGGCCAAATTGGATGCGATGCATGAGATACATTATTGGCAATTCATCAGTCACTGTGTTTTGTTCTGGAGGATTTTTGGTCTAATTAGCAGTGACTCACTGATACTCTGGAGAGGAAGTTTAAGTTTTTCTCTGATGTCTTTCCCGGATCTAATGTGTTACCATCCTGCCCTATAGCCAGAAAAGTGATCCTGCATGCTTTGCTCCATAGAACTAATACTGGTTTTGAGGCCAGTTTAGATCATGGAAGGTCAAGGGACAAAGGGTTAAACACTGTCTCCTAGAACACGCTTTTCCAAATCTTCTGGGACACCCCATTACTCTCAAAGCAAAACACAGAATATTGTAATCATGGATCTCCTAACTCACTTCTTGCTTGATCCCAGAGCTATGGAAGCCCCATCACCAAGGAAGAAGGAGAACAAGATATTGGAGATATCTTGGATAATGTTGGAGAGCCACTGCCAGGTCGGAAACAATGAGGCTTGATAGCCTTGGTACATCAGTGGCCTGCTAGGTTCCAATATTCTGGGTTTCAGTGCTCTGAACTTAGAATGCCCCATTTGTAATCACACAATGACAAACACCAAGGAGAAGTTTGTATTAAAACCTTCCTCAGCTACAAGCAGATGGCAGACAGATTTTTGGCACAGAGAAGAAAAAACCCTGATCGTGATGCTGTTGTTTTTCAATTTGCTTTGAGGGGTTTGTGTGTAGGTTGTTCAAGATTTAACTAAAGTGGTTGATGATGCATCCACTTTTATCTCTGAAGGAATCAAAACGAAAAGCTAGGATTGTTTTGAGGAGAGCTGAGTGGCAGAACCTTTGAAGGTCCCTGGGTATGATGCTCTCAATACCCCCTGCATCGTCAGTCCACCACCACATCACTCCTGTATTCATTTTATTGTGAACTGTGGATTTTATTGTGTTGTGTTGTATTGTGTATTATGTTGCACATTATGGATTTTTCTGCAAGCCTCCCAGAAAGCCTATGGCCAATGGGGCAGCATACTGTGGGTCAGAGCAAGGGGCAGGTTGCAGTGAAGAAGAGGGGCAGTGACAGGGGCTCTTACCACTGGGCCCCTGCTGGGGTGCAGGTCCTTGGCAGGAGTGTGACCATGCCTTGCCCTTGCCACCATGCCCTGGGCAGGCCCCTCAGCACCCAACAGCCCAAGTGGAAGCAATGGCCCCCAGGTTAAAAGAGTTTCATGGAACAAAGAAAGAACCTCTGTCCAAAACTATGCAGAGCTGCAGTCAAGAGAGACTAAAGGCATAACTCTGTGGAAGGCTGCTTTTATCAACATTAGCGCATACCAAAAACATCCGAGCATTCCACCTAAAATATTCTGTAAGAATGCTAAGCTTGCCTATAAACATTAAGAAAAGCCATAAAAATCTCTCTGGTTCCCATATTTTGCATTATAGAAAGCCCTTGCGACTCTGCTGCTGTTATGATAATGGCACACAGTGCAGCTGGTGCAAAAGCAAGATGCTGCTTTTCTCTTCCTTTGCTCATTAGCTGACGCCTGAAATGCTCGCTTCATGCCTCATTCCTGTAGCAACACAAGGTATCTGTCCATTACACCTTCAAACTGGCTGCAGGTTTTCATTGCCTGCCCGGGAGGGACACACCTGGTTAATCAGACTTTGTCTTATCATTGTCTTTCTTTTTGTTTGCTTTGTTTTTTTAGATGCAACTATTGCTGAGTCACTCAAAACACTTCCTTTCTTAGAGCAGATGTGGTTTACTTTATTCTTTCTTATTAGTTGACATTCCCAGTTGTAGGCAAAAAGCAATGACTAATGAATCTGAGAGGACTATTTAAACAAAAACTAAAAGGACCACCAAAAAGAAATTATCATGGAAAACAAGTATTGCACTTTGACCCACCCCAGGAAATATTGCATGGCAGGGGGAAGGAGTGGAAAGGATAACAAGTAAAGTATATGATGTGATTTACTGACATATTTGCCAAATGTACATGTTTTTTGTTTTGTTGCTGTTGGTGGTGGTGGTGGTTGCAATATTGTGGTTCTCTCACTATCTCATTTTCATTCACACACATTCAGACATTCTCTGAGATAGACCAGATTTGCAGGTAACAACCCAGAAAAAGGCTTGAATTACAGGTTGTTACTGAATAATGAGCAACTGTTGAATCATGGGTTTTCTTTATGTACAAATACTTTAATATGGTTTAACACAATCAACCCACAAGGAGGATCCATGGTTTGTTGTCAGGTTGTAAACTCTGGGTTGTTCATGGCCAACAACCCATAATTAAACCGGGGTCACATGCGGCAAAAATCCAAGATTTAATTTCAGCCCATCATTCAAAAATAACCCACAATTCAGTGACAATCCATACTCAGCCCATACCACTGGTTATCTTTCCATGTGAACCAGATCATGGTTAGTTGATGTGGCCACCATTAAGACCAGCACCCTTATTTTAGTTTGAAAGCTAAAAGGACTTTTGACTTTAAAACTCTCACTTTCACACTTCACCAGCCACAATGCTAAGGCAAGGCAGGATGCTATTTGTGCAGTTTTTCAGTGCTGAAATCCTGGTTCAATTTTTCATTGCTGAAAGGACTACCTTTCACCCTTAAAAAAATATAGCCGTTCTCTTCAGCTGCAGTTTTGTAATCTGCTAAGCAGTGCAGAGGTGAGGGATAGCGGGGAACAGATGGGCAGCGGCAAAACTGTGGAGGTGTGGTGAAAAAGGAGTCGCTCAATCTGGAGTCGTCATCTCAAGGTGCTCCAGGTGCTTTTAGGCTGCAGTTCCCAGTGGAGCAGGCTCCTTCCACTGTTCCTGGGAACTTCCCAGATTTGCCACTTCAAGGCACTCCGGGTGCCAGGAGCTGGTAGCTTCCAGTGGAATCTACCAGCCGTTCTGCCTTTCCTGAATGGTCAGACTTCAAGGGTGGGGCCTTGTCTGAAAAGGGCAACCTGGTACATTGCAGCTGTTACCACACAGAAAGCTACACCCATGGAGCAATCTGCCAACTGGAATGGGTTTGCATTATTTTTCTGTAAACATCCACTTTTACACAGGAAATTTACCTTTGCATGTTAAAAAGCTTTTGAAGACAATTACGAGCCAATCTACAGAAACAGCTTGCCACAATGCTATCACATGAGGTGCTCAGAAGTAGTTCTGTCTGACCACTGGAGCATACTGTCCGGTGCTTAAAAGGCTGGAAAGATCAAGGTGGCCACCTTGGCCTAAAATCGTGAACTTGACCATCTGAGTGGGAGGGACATTCAGCGATGCAGGGGTGAAATAATACAGCGCTCAGAAAGCCCACTGACAGGTAGGCAGCCTTTCTTCCTCATCCATATGGAAAGGAATGATGCCACCAAGTAGAGTTCTGAAAAACAATGTCTGATTTTGAAGCTTTGAGAAGATACTCAAGAACTTTAGGGCCCAGATATCCATTTTCCGAGTGCTTGGAAGCGGAATAGAAGAGAAAAGGAAAATACTCTGTACACATGCCTGGCAATAAAGGTGAAATTTTTGATTCTGAGATTGTGGGCTGCACTTTCCAGATGGTGGGCAGGGATGGGCTGCACCTCACCAGGACTGGGCAGAGTGTGTTTGCCCACAGCGTGAAGAATTCCATCAGGAGGGCTTTAAACTGAATCCTAAGAGAGGGGGAAGTAAATGTGGGTATAACAAGGAGCAAAGGCTTATGCACCATAGCAGAGAGAACAACTCTAGGAAGAGGGCTAGATTATGAAGTGCATGGTCTTCAGTGGCAAATATGACTTGAAACGTGTACCTGAAACTTGGTGGGATGAATGTCATGGCTGGATTTCAGCAATTGAAGGATACCACTTGTCCAAGAGGAATAGAAGGAACAAAAAAGAGGCAGAGTCATTGCTATATGTTTTTTGAAACAAAATTAAAAATGGTTTGTTTACTTACAAGCAAATTTACCTGAAGGAAAGATGTTGGTATTTTCATGATAAATATCTTACTTCCTTGTTAGCTGGTTAATTTAAAAAGAGAGGAGAGAGATGCACATGTTTCTTCTTTGGGGGGGGGGGGGTCATGTGACCTTTGCCTTTCCAGGTGAGGTGGGAAGAGATAAGGGACAGGAGGACATTGTGCAAGCACAGATGTCAGTCTTATTTTGGCTATGGCAGTAACCCTTTCCCTCCTACTCTGGATAGTGGACAAAACCATGCAATGTTAATGCAGGCAATGTTACATATCCCTAACATCCTTAACATTGCATGCAGCAACTTATTCAAGGCTCATTAGAGATACAGCTGTCTGCACAGAAAGGATGAGCTTAATAGCTCCACTGAGAGCATCTGGATTACAAGGAAAGTGGTAGTTGAAGTCTATTACTAACCACCCAGTCAAGGAGAAGTTGAGGATGAAACTTCTGAAAAACAAATTGCCAATATTTCAAGAAAGCATGATGTAGCAGTAGCGGGGCTTCAATTCTCAAATATCTGTTGGATTACAAATTCTACCAAACATGTCCCTTCCAAGAAATTACTGACTTGTGTTGCTGATAATTTCCTCCTACAGAAAATGGAGGAAGAAGCTGGAGCATCAGCTATACTTTACTTGAATCTAACCAACAAGGATGATCTAGTCAATAAAGAGAGGCATGTACTCTGGGGGAAGTGACTATCTCATACCTGACTTCTTGATTCTAAAAGAAGCAAAAGCTGTATGTAATCAAATATGTACCCTGGAAAGCCAATTTTAATAAACCCAGAGCAATGATCAATAAGGTCCCATCTCAAGCAACTTATATTTATTTACTTATTTTATACTGATAATTTTAATTTTATATTATTATGTTCGTAACTCAGTGTATTTTTTGTATTTTTGTATTTAATGGTAATTTATTATGTTCTATTGTATTTCAATGTTGTAAGCCGCCCCGAGGCTTTGGCAAGGGGCGGCATAGAAATGTTATAATAATGATGATGATGATGATGATGATGATGATGATGATGATGGGTGGAAAAAATTAAAGGACATTCTAAAGGTGTAATTACAGACTATTCTAACAATAAAAAGGTAGAAGACAACAGAAGAAGCCAATGTAGTTTCACATAAAGTTTAGACATGACCTGGAAAAAAAGGAAAACTGTATGAGATGCGGAAGGAAAGTCAGGCTACAAATGAAGAGTGCAGGCAAGAAGCATTGTAGGAGTAGAATCAGGAAGGCCAAAACTGATAAGGAGCTGAGGCTACAGAAGGGTGCTAAAAGCAACAATAAAAAGCCTTCTTCAGATACATGTAGATACAAAGACAGATGAAAGAAATGGTGGTTCAGCTACTCAGGATGGCAAAGCAATAACAGAAGACAGGCGCTCAGTTCCTACTCTGGCTCACTCTTTTCCCAAAAGAATGTCTATCATCTGCCTAGCAAAGGCAGAGTAAAAGCTGCAGGGGCAAAATTGTAGCTTGAAACTGATAGGAAAACAGTCAAGAAACACCCCATTACTTTGACCAAGTTCAAATCTCCGAGGCCTAGTGAGCTGCATCCTAGAAAAGTAGGTTGGCAGATGTCAAAAACTGGCAAAAGAACTCTCAGAACCACTATTATCTTCAAGAAATCATGGAGGACAAGTGAAATGTCAGAAGGGCTAATGCTTTCATCTTTTTTTCCCAAAATGGGGGGGGGGGAGGAGCCCCAGAATGATAGACCAGTTAGTCTGACATCAAGCCCTAGGAAACCACCCTGAAACCAATGATACTAGAAACCAACCGGAATTTGTAATAATAATAATAATAATCTGCCAGAATAATCTGATTTCATTTGTTTGACTGAGTAACTTCCTGATGGACTACAGACAGAATATATCTTGACTTCAGCAAGCTTTTGACAATGCGCCCCATGATGTCGTGATTTGCAAACTTGCTAAAAGTGGGCTAGATGGAACAACTATTAGGTGGACCCACAGTTGGCTGCAGAAACAGATTCATGAAGTGCCTTTCAGTGTCACCTTCTCAAACTGGGAAGGGGTAAGGAGTGGTGTACCAACGAGTTAAGTCTTAGGCCCATGGCTCCTCAACTTTTGCAGTAGTGATTTGGATAAGGAGGTGCAGGAAATGGGCAGGGGGGATCGACCTGATGGGCTTACTGGCCCTTCAGACTCTACTGTTCTATGACTCCCCATCCTGTCGTCTTATCTGGGCTTTTCAATGCGCAGGCTGGGGCTTGTGCAAATCACTATCCAGTACAAATTCTCCAGCTTTATAATAAGAATTAGGAAGCTTTTCCAAGGCTTGGGCTGTACCAAGTATCTCTTTGATGTTGTTTTGTTTTAACAGTTTTAAACTTTAACACCTATTTTTGATTTTATATATTTTATTGTATTTTGATATTGGTATTGAACAAATATTTGTATTTTATATCTGTTTTTTGGACTGTTGTAAACTGCTCAGACAGCTTTAACTGAGGGTTGGTATAGAAATGAAAATCACCACCACCACCTTACAGAGTCATTATGAAGGAAACTTAAATGTATGAAGGGTTTGAATCATTGATGAACACTAGAAAAAGAAGGATTCAGTCTGGAATTTTATAGGCATATGACATTAGATATAGATGTATCTATAGATATATAGATATGTTTTATTTAATAGAAACATAGAAACAGAGCAAGTCAGAAGGGGTCTCCCGGGTAATCTAGTCTGACCTCCAGCACCAGCCGGCTCCACTCACGACATGCCCACCATGTCCATGTCAATGATGTATTACAGCTTTGGAATTTAAAATATTGTAGCATGCCCTGCCATACAATAAGGCACGAAAAACCTAATGGCACATTTGATCACAATCAGGCCCTTGTAAGTCTCAGTGATTTCTGTGAGGACAATTCAAGCACATGCGTAACATCCCTTTGAAAACAGTGAAACTTCAAAATGCTTGCATTTTCTGGCTGTCTAATCATGCTAAGCATATTTGCTTAGATATAAATTCCACTGAAATTAATGTAATTTTCTTCTGATAAGGATCCAGCTTTAAGAATAAATTTTATTTAAATATCACTTGGGTTATTTGTTGTGGAGGTTGTTCTTATTCACAAAATCGCTTGGAGATTTGTGCGTCCTCTTGACAAGATTACAGTTTTAAAACCATTCTGGGAACTGACTCTCAAGTCTGCTGGCAGGGAAAGTTTATTCCCATGGGATTTCATGGGAGGAATGAAATAAACCAAAATGAATTGCTGAGAGCTATTGAGATTAGAGGTAGGATGAGCCGCCAGGTAATCTTGCACTTTGGTAACTTATTAAAAACCCAAACAATGCCACATTTCATCTATCAGATAGAAAATCATTGCTTTGATGTCATTGCCAAACAAATCCCTCTGTTATATTGCTGGCAAATTCACATATGTAAATAAGGATCTTTCTTTACTGTTAGTAACGCTAGTAAATTATGTTACCTGCAAAAGATACTGATTGGTTGAAAACAATCTGTTTATTTCAATATTCTCATTAATAGGTTTTGGCTAGGAAAATGCCTCTAGCTTGCATTCTAGCTGGATCAGGTGTATTGCTTGAGGATTTTGTTCAGTCTGCATATTCAGGTGAACAGACCCTATTAACACTCCTCAGACTCCTGTGCAGAACAGAAGTTATCCTTCAATTGTCACGCTTGCCCACAATTTGTGATATAGCTCTCAGTTCAAACAACATATCACAATGCATATTAGAAGTGTATTTTAAGCTAAAATGCATGCAAAACTATGCATTAAAGTAAAATGCATACAAAAGGACATATGCAAAAAAGTTAAATATAATGCACATTTCTCTACTTTAAAAACCTGCCAGCTGAAGCAGAAACACACTTAGAAAGGAATCCATGCATAACTGACACACGTCAGCCATGAATTGATCCATCCATTGCTAATTCTCCCCAGGATGAGCAGCTTGGAACGTGTGCAACAACAGCCTGCGATGGAGAGATGACAGTGTACTCCCTGCTCCATCGTTACAGTCCACAAACTACACAATTAGTAGTTAGAGCAATGGGGTTGCTGCTATTCACAAAACAAATAGACTTGTGGCCCAGTGCCCAAGTAGCTGCTGAACACTGATTTATAATTCATTCATCACAGGTGTGCTCCAGCAGAAGCAACTGCTGCTGGAAGGTATCGCGCACACAACTCCTTCTCTCACAAGGGCTTCTGCAGCATTACTTGGTAGCTTGCTTACAATGGTCTGGAACAAATGACACTCAAACTTGATTTTTTTTTTCCTGAGTCAACTCATTATGGAACAATCTCCTCCAGATCTTCCCTGCCCTAATCATTTTCCTATTCACGATTATTTTTTCTGGAAAATCATTTTTCAACTCATTTGTTCCCTTTCCAAATTGATTTCATCTTAGGTTTTCCCTACCTTGGTGCTACAATTACTGCATAGTACCCCATGATGTTTGGCTAAATTCTCGTTTTTGGAGCATCTGTGGAGGTTCACATATATACAGAAGAGGACACATGGTAACATGAAAGATTTCAACAAAGGTAGGCAAGTCTTGTGCCTTCCAAATGTTTTTGATCGCAACTCTCGTAACAACTGGCCATGGCCCATGCAGGCTTTGACTTGGTAGAATTCGTTTATCTGCTTACCTTCCACCTTTCTTCCATTTGCAAGGAGCCCGGGGCAATTTACACAAGCCTCTTGCTCCTCTGATTGGATGCTGTGAGGTTGGTCAGGCTGAAAGTCAGTGACTGGCCCACAGCCATCCAGTGAGCTTAGAGGCTGAATGGGGAGTCGAGCCCAGATCTCAAGAGTCCCAGCCAAATATTCTAGCTGCTACACCGCACTGGAACGCAGGTCAAAACATCAGGAGGACACCAGGGCGCCTGTCCCTGGAAGGACCCAGGAGAATGGCCAATGCAGGAGATAGTTCTGGGGGGAAAGAGGCGCTTTGCATGTGGCTCTAACGATCCATGAGGGATGCTTTGCCTCACCTCTCCCTCTGAACCAGCCAGGTGGAGCAGCTGCTGATGGAAGCAGGTCTTGGGGAAGTAGGGCCAGATGGGTTGACAAACAAAATTGAAATTGAACTCCCTGGGCGTGTATCAGGAGCACACCAGGGGTTTTGCCTGTCTCCTCGTATGCTGTCTATTTTTAACTATGTGCAAGCACCTGATGCATTTGAATGTTAAAAGTAGTCTGGGGAAGTCACGTAAGTACAAGTAGAAAAAAGGGGCTGGAAGGCAAGAGATCAGGGCCAAAAGCAAGATGGGGTGAGATTCCCTTTAAAGCTGGTGATCAAATCAGTGCCACTAGCCAGAATGCATGTTGTAATGTTTGGGCCCTCAGGCGACCCCTGGTTTAGTTCCCTGGGCCAGCTTTGCCAAGCTTTCCCATCAGAAATTGACTGCATGGTTCCCCCTACAGGCCTTGAAACACATTTCCTTTTTGTCTAACATGCTGGCTAGTCCTGGTAAAATTACTAGTGCAGTACAAAGTCAGGAATTTATTTTACATTCTGAAAAGCAAAATGAATTGCCCAGAAGAAGTCAATGGCAGCATCCTGAATAAACTCTATTCCTATCACCCTCTAGAGTTCTATTTTCGAAGGGTCTATTCATAGCTTCCATTTAAAAAAGAAGCTGTGTGTCATTTTAACATCAACAACACTTGCATCTAAAATTGTACCTGAAAATTCCATTACATAGGTGAAGTGGAACTCTTCCCAAAAGCATTCTTGAGTTGCGTTGGGTGTGAACGAAATACAACAAACCTGATTTTTATTTGTCCTCTTACAACTATTTATACACAGTATAATTTCTTGCACTTCTACAATAGCACATGCTAGAAGGAATATATATATAGGCTAGTTTGAGAAAAATGTGAACAAGAATTAATTATTACAAATTGTCCAGACACAAATATCAGTTGGAAGCCAGATTTAGCCCTTAAGATGTACAGCTCAGGAAGAAGTAAGCTGGAAGAACTGTGGCTGCAAACAGCACAATCCTACACATGCTTAGAAAGAAAACATCCCTACAATCTCATAACATTTCACTCAGAAGGCAAATTAAAGGTTTCCCAGCACTACAGACTTTTGTAGTGGGTTCTCTCCTCGTCTGTAATTCAAGGTGGGATGTTCAGTGGCTTGGAGAAACGCCCTCTCCAGCAGCCAGAGTTCCCCTGAGAAGCAGGAGGAGGCAACTGTGCTTGGAATGAAGTGTCCATTCTGAAAAACCTGATGATAGAACTGAAGTGGTGCAGACAAAAGCAACCAAAATAATCGAAGGGCTGGAGCAATTCCCCTGCAAGGAAAGGTTAAACATTCTGGGACTGTTGAGCTTCGAGAAAAGGCGAGTGAGGAGAGTCCTGATAGAGGCGGACAAAATTATGCATGGTGTTGAGAAACTGGGTAGGGCCACATTCTTCTCCCTCATTCCATGAAGCTGAATGGTGGGAAAATCAGGACAGATAAAAGGAAGTACTTCTTCACAGAAGGCAGAGTCAAACTGGAGTTCACTTCCAGAGGAATTAGGGATGACTACCAATTGTAATGACTTCATGCGGGGATTGGACCATATCCCGGAAGAGAAGGCGATCTATAGTTTCTGGCTGTCCTGGATATGTGCTGCCTCCAGTATCAGAGGCAACACCTCTATGTACTCCAGATGCTGTGCAATAGTAGCAGGAGGGTGGATTTCCCTTAGCCAGCCGGTTGGCCTTTCTATGAACAGGATGCTAGAGAAGGTGGCCCATAACTCGGGCCCAGCATGGCTCTCTGTCAACATATAAAAAATGCAGGCAGGACAAGGCCAATTTGCATCTTATACTTCTGCCCTTCATGCTTCCTGTTCTTATTTTCATCCCCTTTTCATCCAAAATCAATTTTCACAGAAATTTCCACACACAGATCTCCACTCCAGGTGAAGAGGGTACATAACTCTCCATGTAAGAGACACGCTAAAATAAAATATGCTTTTATTTTAGATGTGATGAAGAGGAGAAAGGGAAGGGTGTGTGAGACACTTGTGCTTCCGAAGCCACTCGCAGCAGATCAGAGCATCCGTGGCAGCTCCGTTGCAAGCTTCCCACCGTGTCAGCAGTTGCTCACTGTATGCATGCTTGGATACTGTCGCTGCTTCGCATGCAGAAGATCCTAGGTGGAATTCCTGACTTCTCCATGTACGTAAAAGGCTCCAGTATTAAGTGACAGGAAAGATGTTTGCCTGAGACCTTAGAGCCGCTTCCCCCAACCTGCTCCCCTCTCAGTGTGTTGCACTTCAACACCCATCATCACCAACCAGCATACCCATTGACTGTGGATGATGGGAGTTACAGTCCAAGGCTGGACTAAAAAGCTGCTGCCAGGAAGAATATTAAATACCACGCCAGGTAGGCAAATACTCTGAAGTGGCAGAGGGCATCTTCCTATGTTCATCTCAGGTTCCCGGGGCTCAGCAGTTATTGAGGCTCTTCTGGAGTCCCACATGCGAGGCAGTGGGAAATGGCAGATAGGCCTGTGCAGCCCTTCCAATATGGGGCACAATCCATGACACTTTACTATTGGTAGAGACCATGATCAGTGGGTATAAGTCCAGTTGCCGACTTCTCTCTAATTAGACTCTCTCATGGAGTCCAGAAGGGCCTTCATATCTGCAAGTCCCAGAAAGTTGCAATGAGTCAGGAAAGCTCTTTCGGCACTTTGGCATGACTCAGATGAAGGCGTGGAGAAGCCCCCGGGTGAAAGGCAGCCTGCAGAACTCCCCCATCTGGCCTGTCTGCCCCTACCCAGGCCCCGCAGCCTCCCCTAATCTGGCACAGTTCTCAGATCCCTTCCCATGCCCTATACATTGAAGTGACACCTCCGTTGCATCCAGATATGCAAAGGGGTTGTTTTCATCCTTTTGTTGTTTAAAATATTTCATTACAATATTACCAAGATATCAATGTAAAAATCAAAGATCATCTATATGACTTACAACTGAGGAGCAAGAAAACATTCCCCAAATTAGAGAAGAATAAAGACAGAAAAGACCAAAAACAAAACGAAAGAGGGGAACCATGAAGGTAAGTTTATGACCCAGTACACTATGCTTTCTCACAGCTACATAAATATGGGAGTCATTTTAACTGCTTTTTATGTATAAATAAACACATGCACTTTGGCCATATTTTGAAATATTCATGATCTTTTTTAGCACACGCAAAGCTTGAGTAAGAGCTTGAGCCTTGAAAAAGCTTGAGTAAGAGCTGTCTCGTGAAGAAATAAAACATACGCTGCAAACACGCAAAATGTCAACTTCACTTTTTGCTGGCTTCTGACTTCCCCATATTCCCCACTCTGTTGACTCATAGAGAGAGAGATACAGGAGCGCAGAAGGCGACACAACATGAGATATTAAAAACTGCAGACTGTGTGGTATGCCGCGATCACACACGATTCAGAAATACCTTGAGGCTCAGCAGCTTCAATAGAGAAGAACGTGTTTTCTGTACATTACACTTGCAGGCTTTTGTTAAGATTCGCTTAAGAATCACAGCAGGAGGCACAGCCTCCATTTTTCCCTCCTACCCAGCCTCCATCCTTTGGTTAACTTAGCATTCTCCAGCTTCTTTTTTCTACAAGGACTGCTCTACCTTTAAACGTGGTGTCTTTTTGTCTTTTTTTGGCCCAAGTCTTGTATTTAGAGCAGGGAGGGGAATAGCCCAGTATGCCAAAAGCAAGGCAAGAAAGATTTTCCTGGTATGCAGGTCATGTTGGGAAGCAGCTCACCTCTGGTTCATATCGGCATGTCTTGCCAGACAGAAATGACGGAGCAGCCCTCATGTCGTGGGACAAGGCAAGCTTCGCAGAGGGGCCACTGTTTTCTAGCTTGGGTGCACAGCTTGCTGAGAGAACTTGATTCCTTGTTAGTCTTCGCCCACTTTGATGGGCAAGCTTGGGCATCTCTCCCATTCCTCACTAGACAGCCAAGTCGCCCCAGTGGGCCAGAGCAGCTTCTGTCAGGTTGGTTGGGCTCACCAGAGGCAAACTTCCCTGGGCAGGAATTGTCTGACCACAGTGCTCCTTGCTCTGGTAACCTCCAGGCGGCGTTCTTGTAACACCTTATATGTGGGGTGGCAATTGAAAGTGCTTCAGAAGCTTCAAGGGCTACCGAATTCAGCTGCTAGAAGGCCAGCTGTTGACACGGAGCCAAGTCACATTACTTGTGGAGGCACCACCTTGGCTGCAATTTGCTGCTGAGGCCAGTTCAAGGTGCCGCCCTTTAGTGACCCCAGTGGCTTGCTTGTTGTTGCTGTGTGCAGCTTCTGGTGAACCTGTGAATGGAAGCCTTCCCAAATACCTGTTCTTGACAATCCTGCTCAGTTCCAGTAAATTCAAGACTGGGGATTCCTTTACAAAGTCAGTCCCTCCCATATTTGGTCTTCCTTTTCTTTCTCTTTTTATTTCCCTAGTATGATTGTCTTCTCCAGTGAGTCTTGCATTCTCATGATTTGTCCAAAGTAGGACAGATTTACCTCAGTGGCTGAGGGTTCAGACACCTGAAAGATCACCTTCTCCCATGCCGACCAGCCCGTGCATAAGCCAGCTGGAAAATGGCTCTCTCTGTCCCCCATCTTTAGGAAAGAGAAATTTTGCATGTACAGAAGGGAGGGCCTTTTCGGTGATGATGTCCCAACTTTGGAATACCCTCCCAAGGGAGGAACACCTGGTGCCAACACTATATAAACCATTTAATTGTCCAGACATTATAAAATACTATATTAACATTTGGCTTCATTGTTTTATTCTTCTCAATTTGTTATATTGTTTAATATTTTATGCTTAAATACTGTGTTGTTTCCAAATGGGTATGTACACTGCCCTGAAGTTCATTTTTGGACAAAGTCATGGTATAAACATTGCTAAAGTGAAGTAAGGTATTGGTCAATAATGTGCATACATGACCTTCAACTGTTGCATATGACTCTGGTGGATAAACTGGAAGGAGGCTCCTTCTCTTCACTTCTGAATTGTATAAATCCTCTCAGGGACCAGATTCGCTCAGGAAAATTCTTACATTTTGTTTTAATTCGTAAGTACTTAGTGCTACCTATTGTGCGCCCCTCATCCAGTGTGAGTCATTACCCAATCACTGGGCTGACAAACTGGTCACACACTGGCTATCTCAGGTTACAGATGCAAGGACCAGGAGTCGTCCAACTGTAGCTGCATGGCAGCGTGGATAACGATCTGGCCCACAGCTCTCTTCTCTTGACGCCACCTCCTGGTCTATGCTGCCTGAAGCAAGTGCCTCACCCTGCCTAGTGGCAGGGCTGGCCCTCAATGTGAGGTCACTCCATTCAGTGAGTTGGCTGAATTGGTTCAGAAAACAACACGAAAACTTCATGATGCTTGGCATAGTTTGCTGTGGAATTCATCCCCACAAAATGTAGGGGCATTCGAAAGACAGTTTTAAGGAGAATTGGTCGAGTTCTTTTCCATGATAATCAAACTGAATCTACATGTTCTGAGGAAATTAATGTATTTCTGACTATCAGATGCTGAGACCCTGACTATGAACTCCTTGGAAGTGCCTGGCTCTTACCGCTCTTGAAGACAGAATGCTAAGGTGTGACCCTGTTCACATAGTCACTGTGCCTTTAAGAAGCCATGTGGTGTATGCCAGGTGCCCTGGGCACAGCCTATTTGGCTGGGGGAAACAACCCTCAAATAATCCACTGGCTTCCCCCTCTAACACGCCCTGGGACCCAGGCCTGAATGACATGACAAGCCACACCCAAGAGGGTGATTAGGAAAACAGCCCCCGACACATACCATATGGCGATCTTATGGCCCAGACCATTACATGGTCCTCTAATCTTTAAGCCGAGATGCACCGGGTTTTAATATTTTTATTGTATAATTTTGTTTTTGTATAATTTTGTATAACTTCGTTTTTGTTGTAAGCCGCCCCGAGGCTTTGTTGCGATGGGGGTGGCATAAAAATGTTTTAAACAAAATATAAATACATAAATAAATAAATAATCTAATCAATCAAGGCCATTGAGGGGGAGAGAGCTGAGATAAGTAGATTGCAATAGGAAAGGCTCAAGCAGACCTTTAAGTCCTCCCTTGAAAAAATGAGTGGCAATTACAGTGCAGATCCTGTGCACAAAAGCAAATCCTACAGTGTACAGTAGGAATTTCACTTCTATGACAGCGGGCAGAAAAGGACTGCAACCTCACCTTGCTTAAAAGGATAACGGAAGTGGATTATTTGCAATTCAAGGAGGCAAACCGTTCGCCATTTGATCAGCAGGTGGCAGTGCAGGGCTACCCTTTATTCTGCCTCTTGTGACTAAGCAAGAGGTCCAGAAAGGCTGGGGTTTTTTCAGGGCCCTTTAATATGTTACAATTAGATTAGCTGTTAATCGTTTTAAGAGGAAGCATAAAAGTCGTTAGCAATAATGTGATTTGCACTGGGATATTAGTTAGACATTTTGCTTATTTACTGCGATCCATTTCCATTAAATTCTGTGTGAGCCAGTTTTGCTCAAATGGCCAGTGGCGACAGATGAAGACGAAGAGGGCTGTTTGTGGTAGCTCAGGCATTGCTTACTACCCATGAGTAGTTAGAAGTTGTTCTTCTAACTTTGCTGAGTGCAATGTCTTGCACTTTGCTGCCTCATTGCTCAAAATGGAATTGATCTAATTGAGACACAATGCTAGGGTGTATGGATCCTGGATCTAATGCTTGCATTCTCTGAGGTCTGCAGCACAGGAGATCAGCACAGGTGGTCTTCCTGATGCTGTTGGAGTCCAACTCCTATCAGTCCAGCCAGCAAACCTCAAAGTACATTGAAAAAACATGCTCACAAAGTGCATGTTTGAGCTACAGCCTCTGAAGTCCAGAGGAGGGCAACAAAAATGATCCAAGGTTTGGAAACACTGCCCTGTAAGGAGAGACGGAGAGAACTGGGCATGTTCAGCCTTGAGAAGAGAAGACTGAGGGGGAACATGGTGTCACTCTATAAATACCTCAAAGGCTGTCACAAAGAAGAAGGTCAAGACCTCTTCTTGATGATACTGGAGTGTAGGACACAAAATAATCAAGTCAAGCTGTGACAACCAAGATTCAGGCTAGATATCAGGAAATGCTTCCTCACTGTCAGAGCAATATGGCAATGGAACCGGCTGCCTAGAGAGGTGGTGGGCTCTCCCACACTACAGATATGCAGAAAGCCATCTGGACAGCCATCTGAGTGGGATGGTGTAACATGGTGTCTTGCAACATCAGGGGGCTGGACCTGATGGCCTTCGTGGCCCCTTTCAACTCTATGATTCTATGAAGTCCTGAGTTGTTATTTTACTCCATGTTCCTTGTCATGTATTCTGAATGACTTCTAAATCAAGGAGGGCATTTCAGACAATTGATGGTGTGCATGTTTTCAACTAGGCAGTAATATTTGAACTATCTAACAAAGCAGTCCTGGGTCCCCCTGGATAGTTTCCAGGAGGCCACAGGATCCCTTGGATTCCCAGCTTAGATTTCCAGCTCTGACCTTGGAGCTGGGATTCCATGCTTGGATCCCCTTTCCCACCCCCTGCACCCACTGCTTCTCCAGGAACATAGCAGAAACCTTGGAAAGGGGGTCAATGTGCATTGTAGGGAGCAGGGAGGTTAGGTGACCAGAGTGGCCAGGACGTGATAGATCCCGAGGATGATTTAGCCTCCTTCCCACCACCTCCAAAATGCCATGGCTAGGCAACCAGTACAATTCAGCTAGATGGCTTCAGGACGGCAGGAGCAGGGAGGCAGAGCTGGCCTCTACCACATCCCCTGCCCTGCATAGGATGGCCGTGCTCCTCTGAATATGCCGGCTTACAAGCACCCCAGCTGGACTGTGCCCTCAGCATTTAATTCTGGGTCATCATCACACTTTGGTTTAAATGTAAAGCTGCAGTCCAAATTAATTACAAGTTAAGCCCAAATCTCTCCCATTTAAATCAATGCAATTTAAAAGTGTTTTGTGTTGCATTTATTTCTTTATTCAGCTTATATTCCTCTGTAACTAGTCTGAAGACTCTCTAAGTGGATCACCCATTACATATTCATAAGTGTCTTGGCCATCCAGCTGAATGGTGCCATTTCAATCTCATTTTCATTGATATTTGCTGCCTACGTTATATCCAACCCATATTGTCTGCACATGATCCACAGAAAGCTCATGGGGTGTCTCATGTTGGGTGGCATCATTTGGACGCATCTGTTTCAATGCCCAGAAAATCTAGAAGAAATGCATCAAAATCACCCTGGCATATTAACTGAGAAAGGAGCATTCCTTATTGACCCCACCCTTCGCTAGAGATGGTTTGAATAGACTGCTTGGTATGCCAATGTTGACCCATGGCTTAATTTAGCAACAAGATTATTCAATAATGTGCTAGAAAATAAAAATTACCTTTATATGACAAAGAAACCTTGCCAATAATAAACTCAGCCAAGAAGCACGAGAGATAAAGGCTCATTTGTTTTCCCTTGGAATCATAATTGAATTTCCCACAAAATTCATTTGTAGCAGATGTGAGCACAACCATGTATGGAAACATTTGAAATGTGGTTAACGACTTACCCTAATATCCCATCTCAATCCTAAAACAATCATCATCAGAGGAACAGTACAATTAAACCTATAATAGGAGGTAGAAATTAGCGTTTCCAAATTATTGCAGAAATCTTCTCCAGACTGGCTGTTTGCAAAACTGAATAAATTGGGAGGGGACTGTTCCTAGGTGGAGGCAGGGCATTCCCCACCTGCAGCTTGTTTTGGTATTAATGGGGATGGAAAAATCCTTCTGATCTATCAAAATACAAAGGCTTCTGCTTCCAAGTGTAGAGGACTCCAATTTTCAGTTGTGATGTGGTGGGCAACTTGAGGCCTTCTGGGCGTTGTTGGGCTGCATGTCCTGTCAGCCCTAGCCAGGATGGAGAATGCTGAAGGGTGATGGGACTTACAGTCCAAAATATCTATCTAATGCACTGCAGGTTGGCCACTCCTCTGGTAGTGGCTGGATCTTCTCTAATGAACAGAACCAATCAGTGACTGCTTTGCAATGGACACATCCTGATATCAAGTGGGATGTAATCCTTCAGGGTGGTAACCCAACAAACTGTTGGAAATGAAGACAATTTGGGAGCATAAATTGGTTTTTCTCGATGAATAAATTGTGTCCAACTTGAAGCCTCTGCAGAGGATGTGCCAGAGCAGCAGAGGCCCATTAGCCAGATATATGTGGGATGCTTTCTCCTGTGATCCTCCAAATTATGAAGCTGCTGCCTCAATAATTTCATTTGGCTTACTTTCTTTGTCTTTAGAAAGACATGTCTTTTCAATTTAGCCTTTTAGTTTCCAAGTTGTTACTGCTTTCAGTGTCACTGTTCCTGTTATTTTAAGTTTCCTTGCTTTGAATTGTTGCACACTGCCTTGATGAGTCTTTATTTCTTTCATTACATCTATATACTGCTCCAGATATAAACAGATTCCAGAGCAGCAAACAATAAAAAATTAAAGGAATAAAATACCATATTAAAACATGTAAAGAATAAAACCTGTTTTTAAAAATGAGTACAATCAAAACAATACAAATCATGGCTGGTTAGTTCAGGAGAATTCCTGAAGCAGGAATATGTTCAGAAAGTGCTGGAAGCAACGTCATGTCGGTGCCTGCCGGACCTCCCGAGGCAGGGCATTCCTCAGAAATGGAGTCACCACACTGAAGGACAGGTGGACCTTCCATGTGGGCCTCAGGAGGGCCACAGATCCATATGGAGCCACCAGGTCATTTCATCTGATGACCACAGTGAACATTCAGGTGGATAAGGTGAAGGCACTTTCACTTTAGCAGGTAATATTGTATATAAATGCTGATAATAAAAAAATAGGTTTCAGGCAGATGTTAGGTCAGGCTGAGGAAAACAGTCCAAGGAGTGTAAAAGCAAAGAAGCCGGGTATGAAGTTGGGAGTGTAAAGAGATTCTGACAGAAAATATGGTTTTGTTAACTAGGCAAAACTCACTTGTCACATTCCAGCTATTCAAGCCTAATTTAGCCAATGCAGCAAGGCCTCTCCATATTTTCAGCACATATTATATTATGTCAATTCCTTCGAGTCTTCCCTGATATTGCTCACCAAGTTAAGAGCCAAAGTGGACGTGACTTGGGAAACCTGTCATTTGGGACCTCGGCTGTAATTTTACAGGGTTGATAGCAGCGATGGGTGATTGCAATGGTGCCTTGGGGAAAGGAGAGAGAGTTCATGCCATTTTCCCAATTCACCGCCCCCACACACATACCACACACACACATCTTTGAAGCTTCCTATGGTGGGTGCTCATTTGCTTTGCCCAGTTGCATAAATGGATGTACTGGGGCAAGGCCAGGGTTATTTTAATTGGAAAAATAATGATTTGGGGCAGAAGTTAAAGCTGAAATGGCCTGTTTGAAGTAGATAGGATTTAAGGTACTTGATGAGGGACATGGAATAAAATATGGCCTCAGGACCCTATAGCTGCCAATAACTTGTGTCACAAACCCAAATCTAACTCTGACTGGAACCTTTCAAAAGCACGGCAGATCGATTTTTCTGGTTCTTCGCATCCAAGCTTTTAGGATCAAGCTGGTCAACAGCCTTGACAGACAAGACAAGGGGCCTGAAGAGAATCAAGTGGCTAAGAGGTCTGCCAGATTATGGAATATGTGGCTTAGCTGGAGAGCCGGTAGCAGAATGGCTCTTTCTTGGTGTGGAACATAGTGAGCTGTAAACAGCTCCCATGGTCTTGAGGTGGGTCATCTTTGCTTCACGTAGAGCATCTGCAGGCTCACCCAGCCTCGAAGGGGTAGCAGGTCCTTTGACTCAGGGAAAGCCACAGGGGCAGCGGCTTTTCCAGCTTCCTCTCCAGACACCCCAGCTTAGGTCTCTGAATGTTCCTATGGCCTTTCTAGGGAAGGGTGTCAGCAGGGATGGTGGAAAGTTGCACAAGGATGACGCAAGGACTGATCCTGTCAACGTCATGGAATGGAGCTGGGAGGCAACCCGATTCTTTCTCTTAGGGCTTCACCAAAATCCACAAGGGCCGCCCAACCGTTAGACAGGCCGTGGCAGGAGGCAGACGCTGTGGCAGGGTGGCAGCAGTCCCTAGGCCATCTCCCTGCCTGGCAGGACGGAGCCCTCTGTCCCAGGTCGCCGTGGAGACCTATGTGAGTGGGGATCTTTTGGTTGCAGCATTTGGTCCGGGCTTTAGTGCAGCTATCAAAGACGCTCCATGGTGGGGAACCCGTGGCCCTTGATCTGCAATCCCAAACAGACTAGCTGGGGAAGAAACCCCACTCAGCTGCAGGGGTCTTCCCTCCTTGCGAGTAGACCCACACAGACTCATGTGATGCTGCTGCTTCAAGTTTCTCTGATGGAATAAAACTCGGCATTGCCATCTGGGCGTGTCTGTCTCTTCGGACTCAGCCCAATGTCCTGTGCACATGCTGCAACGAACCTGGAGCTACTGTGCATCCAGTGACCTCTGCCCACATGTCTCACACCCGACATTTCATCTGGGTGGCCATTTTGGAGTCCCAGCTCCATAGTCGGAGGCCTCAGAGGTGGGCCTCCAGACACTGTTGGGAAAGCTAAGACTACACCCTCTGTTCATGTTGTCTGGGAGATTTTCCTCTTCTTTTTTTCGAGATGAGGCTGGCAAATGCTTAAGAGGTGCCACCATGCAGTAAGAACCTGGCTCTGCCAGAGTATACAGCTAGCATTTCGACAATGCCTATTGCGTTATGCGCTGCAGAAAGCCTCTGTTATCTCAGACGGTTTGGAAAGCTCATTGCAATTAGACACTCCATTGCCAGATTCGGTTCCAATGTAGCCAGGAATTTTTAGAAATGGCCAGTTGCGTGGGTAAATGAGTGTGCCAGAACATTTTTCCAAGATAAAGTATGCAGTCAGCCAGAGCAAAACAGCAGAGGGAAGTCACTTTAACGCTGATATTCAAAACAGATCTGTTTTTACAATCATAAAATACCTTTTCTCACAGAATTGTTTTCCATTTCTCTTTACAATGAATGTCTAAATAAATGATGATAATTTGCAAACCAAATATAGTGAATAATACTACCACCACTAAATGGCCAATAAGCCCAGCCTGCTTGTCCCATAGATCTCCTGTTTATTATAATTTATTTCATTTCTTGAGGGTGCAGCCCTATTGCCCCCACAGGAGATACTCGCAAGACTTTGCCCTCACCCTCCACAACTCGCTTTTGAGTATCCAGTCCAAGTTGTGGAGTGTGGTAGCAACCATCTCCACTGCCTTGCATGTTATCTAGATGGCCATTTTTGACCATAGGTAAGGGCCAGCCAGCAGGAAGGAAGGCGGCTACAGCACCAGCTGGAAATGGCACGACTCTGCATCCCCCTCCTCCATCCCACTCCACCTCCAAGGGCTTCCAGGGACCGCCTGCGTGGTTCTTTCTGTACTGGCTGAGAAGGGGTGGAAGGGGGGATCAACCCTCAGGGTCTGACCACATCCAAGAGCCTTCATGTTCAGACTCTGAAAAATCCTATGGTCTCCAGATGGGACTGGGCAACCAGAGGATGGGTCTGTCTCATCTTTGTATGGGAAGCTCAACATTAGTGGTTGGCAAGCCTTGTATCTGCTAGTTCAGCAGCTGGAGCCACTCAAGAGTCACGGTTTTGAGCTTGTGTTTGTCTACCACGTGGTTTTATTTTTAAGGCATGGCGTGGAAACTCATATCTGAAAAAGGGCAGTGAACCCACTCATGTCTTGGAGCTTCAGCATGCAATCTCACGCATATCTACTAAGAAGTAAACCTTGCTGAGTTCAATACGACTTACTCACAGGTAACTCTGTTTCCCATGCTTCTGTTTCCAGGTATGCATTATGTCACATGTCTTCTTTGTAGCTTATAATGGTCATGGCGAAGATACGGGTAGGAAGAACTAGACTTTTTATTTCCCATCATGTACTGTGGAAGACAGGCAGTACCAATTGTGTAAAGATGCAGACATTCCAGCTAATAATCTTGCAGAATCCAAGGGCGGGGGAGAACCTCTTCTGGAAGCTACAGATTCATAATCATCAAAATATCCTAATACAGGAATATTGCCCCCTGCCCATCCAGTGATATTAAATGAATGCTACAGGCAGAAATTCAACAGATATAGCTTTCCCCATCACTGTACTGCATATTTTAGGATTCATTGCGAACCACTGTGAGATCCTTTGTTGGGCTGAGATTCTGGAATGAATTAAATGCATGTGTCTATAAATAAAATAAAACCCTGCATGCTGGAAAAGTGTCACCTCTTTAAAAAAGAAGACCCTCTGCCAGGAAGCAAGTGGACAGTCCTGCTAGATGAAAGGAGATATGTGAAGAGTAGTGATACAGCTAAAGCCAGAGTGTAGGACTGAGCTGCAGCACAACACCAAGATGCAAACCGCACAAGCGCCGCAACCGTTTTGAAGATACAAATCTGTATTCATGCACAATCAAGGGGGATTCTTGTGGCAGGCCCTTTCCAGAAGGCCAGAGCTTTCTTAGTTCCTCCGCCAGGTACATAAAGGGTTATTCGAAGTCTTGCCTGTTCTTGCTTGCTGAAATGCAATGACTGTAGAACCTTTTTATCTATTAGAGACACTTTTTATTGGACATGCTCTGTTGTACAGCACTTTAATGACATTTATCCTAGACTGCTTTAGAATACTAATGAGATTTCATACAAATCAAGAAGGGCAAGGGACAAAGGCATATTAGTAAGCTCTAATAAAGTTTGTTCACACAGGAAATGGCCATTCACTCATTCTCAGAGAGCAGCTTGTAAATCTTCAATTTAGAGTACTACCTGTAGTGTGCTGACTATTTTATTTATTTATTACATTTATATCCTGCCTTTTTCTTTTTTAAAGAACTCAAAGCAGCTTGCATCATTCTGCTCCTCCTGCTCTCAATCTTATCCCCACAACAACAACCCTGTGAGGTAGGTCGGCTGAGAGTTTGTGCCTTGCCCAAAGTCACGCAGTTGGCTCCGTGGCTGAGCGGGGACTCAAACCCAGACTACACTGCACCACGCTTGGCTCTCTGTTTTAATTTTATGAATCCATCCCTGAACATAGAATGCTGTTTCATGTTTAAATGTACCTGTTTGCCTTTTCATGAAGTCTAGGAAGAATTCAATATTATTTCATTCTAAACTATCACACCTATCCCAGGTCAGGAATGAGGAATCGTTTTTGGCCGAATGGCCAAGCTGGCCCTAATTCAAGACCTTCAGGTCAGCAGTGATGGAGCCATTGTGGACATCTACACCACATACAGATTCTCACATATACACCTCTCTCTCTCTCTCTCTCTCTCTCACACACACACACACACACCCATTCAAGTGGATATTTTCCAGATCACTTCTCCAGGAGATCCACGCAAACCAGCCACAGAGAATTTTTGCGCTCTCATGCACAATGGCAGGGGAGTGGGGCTGCAGATTCGGCCCTCCCCGTTCCTCAACTGCTTTCTGAATAGAGCCCTACACCCGTGCTTTGGACATGTTACACTCTGAAAACACCATATGTCTTTCTCCACTTGTAAGTCATGTATATAAAAAACAAACAACACACAATGAACTTTCAGCTAGCCAAGACTGGCCTCGGGACAGCTCAGTAATAAACCCTTCCAAGATGGATTTCATGGCTTATATATTTGCCCACCACATCTGGTAATTGTAGCTCAATTGCGATCACGCCAGAGGAAAATCTGGGGAAATGCCCCAGCCCATCCATCAGCAAGTCACATTTGCTAGTGTAATTGTGCACAAATAGATACTTGAACTCACCCTCCCCGCTATTTGTGTACAGAGAAACTGCTGAAGGTATGCCACTTTCCAAGAAGAGGAAACATTCCCTCCCCGTTTCGCAGAAGTGGCTGTTGCACGGTTCCAGAGGCTTCTGGGGGCCTTTCATGCTGTCAGAGTCATTGTGAGAGTGCTTTCTTTCGGTTACATGCTGTTCCACCCCTCCAGTCTCCCTAGCTACCTTCCTGACCTGAAAAAGCTCCACGGAATGCCTTCTCCTGGACTTCAGCTGAGGTGCAGAAAGCCAGGGAGATGATTATACAACGAAAGACGGGACACTCACAAACACACACACACACACCCCTTGGCTACCACGTAAGCACAAGAACTTTGATAAATACCCATCAGAATGTCTCTGAAAAGTTCTGTTCCATTGAACATTTTTTATTTTATTTATTTATTTATTTTGGAAGCAACATCTTTTCTCTCAATTAAGTGAAAATGGTTGAAAAACTGGAGAAAGCCTTTTCAGCATGGCACTGTTAGTTCCTATGTTTGCAGCTTGGACAGAGAATTTGAATAGCCAGAAATCTGACTTAATTAAACTCGCTGTCTGATCTGCAAGTGATAATAAGAGCATGCCAATGCGAGCTGGACCAGTCCAACCACAGTCTTCTGTTGGTGGTTTCTTTCAGAATTATGTTTCTGGTGTTTTAATGATTGTTTTATCACATTTTAAAATAGAATGTTTAACTAAGCAACTGCAGGAAATTACTGGCCAAACGGTAAGATAGAAACAGAATGGATTTTAAAAGTTAAATATGGTAAAGTTTTTACAGTGCGACCTCTGCGTATTTTACTCAGAAACGAGCCTGATTACAGGGCTCGCTCTCTGAGAAACGTGTTTTGCACTGTAGCCTCAGGCTGAAACCCCCTGCCCTGTTACCAGGGAGAAAGGCCCCACTGAAATCAATAAACTTGCCCTACACTGGGCAGTTGAGACCCATTAGCAAACGCCAGGGTGGGAAGGTATACCTGGCATTCCTAGCAGGGCTACTGTGGGACCAGAAATTCAAATAAGGGCTAACATGGAACTGTGTAATTAGGCCAACATAATGGTAGGCCTTTTCATTCACTTTTGGAGAAGCCTCCAATCTTGCACCAGGCTTCCTGCTGAGCTGAAGTCATCTCAATCCTCTGCATTCCTAGCAGGCACAACGCTGGTTCAGTTGTGGTTCTCTTCCAGCAATTTGTGTCTGTGTAATGCAAATACAATGTGCAAAGCTGAGCAGAAAAGGCTGGCATGCAACCGAGAGGAGCAGAGGAATGCTGAAGGCAAAACTCCTCCTCTGCAGCATGAGCCTCCTGTTCCCTTTTTGCCTGTGTGAGAGATGTCCATCCTGCCACGGCCACCACCACGACGCGGCTCCAGTGCCACAGCTGGTGGCTATTCAGTCCACCTCTGCAACCACAAGGCAAGGGAGCCGTCCAGCTTCTAGGCTGAGAGGTGTTAGAAAAGCTGGCTTCTGTCCCATGAGTGTTCGGGGGCTTTTCCACACGAGGCCATTCATGTGCTGGATCTCCTTTCAGGTGTGGTCCAGAATAAGATTTGAGGACTACACAAGGAGAGTTTCCTTTCCCGCTCTTCCTTGTGGTACAGAAGTAGTTTTTTCACCTTCCCAAGGAAAATTGCATTTTCCCTGCTCTCACAAAAATGATCCTCCAATATAAAAGTGAAATGGGAGGTGCCACCACACCATCTGAAGATCCTATAAGCCACCTTGACCAGGCAGGGACCCACACACGTCCCTGCCTTGGGGAGAAAAGCTCCCAGAGATCATCTGTCTGTGCAAAGCATGTCCACAGCGGGAGCTCGGCAAATCCTGTCGCCCCTTTGTCTCATCGAGTGCATCCGTAGAATCAGATTTCTCTTTAACCATTTCTAAGGAGAAAATTGGGATGGGTGGATTGCCGCTTCTGCATGTGAAAGCAAAGTCAATGTCCCCATGTTCAGAGAGGTCCTGGGATTTTCCCTTTGCAGCTTTGCGGAAACTCCATTGTCACAGGAATATAGAAACAATTTATCTGGAATAATTCAGAGGGTTGACTTGAGTGAGAGGCACCAAGGCCACCCAAGAGCATCTCTTCAGCATGATAAAGTGTTTTAAATGGATACTTAACTGTAGAACACTCACTCCACTATACGTTTAATATCCGTGAAGTGTTGGCCGAATGCTATTAAGTGAAGCCAGGGCAGAGGTTTAACAGAGCACCTGCCTTTCCACCATGCATTATTTAAAGTGTAATTTGTGACTGCTGCTACCTTTAACACGAACAGTGTTCCAAATGGCTTTTCAATATGAGATCTCCACACCCACAAAAAACAGAAGAATTCTCAGTGTTTGGTTAGAGGAGTCATTTCAGTATTAGCCTCTTTTCTTTTTTGCTCTTTCTTTCCTTTGTACAACAGGGGAAATCTATCGTGAATGTCCAGGAGATAACATTGATGGAAGAGAAGCACCGACCTGTGGGTATCAGCACCAAAGAAGCCAATTAGATTAGATAAAAATCACACTTACACAGACCAAAAAACCCCCTAAGAGAGCCTTTACAGTGCAAGACTATACAGGTCTACTCAGAAGAAAGTAACTTTGTAACAGTCACTGGAGATGTCTGGGTGTGAGCTCCTTGTGAATGACAAGAAAGGAAAAAGGAAACAGAGAAAGATAGTGACCATTTTCCTTTTTTCAAACCACATTTTTATTCTGTTTGCCATAACAGCTTTTATAAAGGCCTATAAACAGGTCTAGTACAGCATGGGATTGTTTCTCTTCTGAAGCGTATCTTCCTTCCCTATCAGACAGAGCCAAAATGGCATTCACAGACTAGTCCATTAGATTATTTCCTTAAATCCAGGCAAAGCACCGTGAGAGGAACGGTTGCACTTCCCAAAAGAAAAGTGAGGCCCTTTGCTGAACGTCAGATGAGAATCAGTGAAAAAGCAGCTAGGACCAACCTTGGAAGAACTGGGTGCAAGTGGAAACTCTCTCAGGTAGAGGCGAGCAGACAGATGACAAGAGCAAGACTGAAGTTCAGACCGAGGGAAGCACGAACAAGGAGATGGAAATTGGTTTGATCAATTGGCCAGAAACAAGACACACCTCCTCTTCTTTTCTTTGGTGTGAAGGGGGTCATTTATTTATTTGTTCCATTTTTATACCACCCAATAGACCAGGGGTCTCAGACTCAACTGACCCGGGGGCCACTGGAAGTAGAGTCTGGGTGAGGCTGGGCCGCATCAAGTATTCCACCACCGCGGTGGGGGTGGGCTGCTCATCCGGAGGCCGGCCCGGGCGCCCCCGGCGCTTTGCGGGCCGCGAGTTTGAGACCCCTGCAATAGACAAAGGCTGTCTGAGCAGTTTAGGTTCTCTGGGAATCATGTGGGGAATACAATTCTGTGGAAGTTCTTCCCATGTCCTTGATAAGCTGCTTCAGCCAATGCAAGCTAAAGGACCACCATATATTTGCATCCTCTGTGGCCATTTCTAGAGGTGTCCTTTGTACCACAGGTTTGACTCAACTGTGAGAAAGAATTTAGATCCATGAATTTAGTTACAGGCCTCTTAGCTCCATGGCCAAAGGAGCTATAATAACCACACTGGTCAACCATGCTGTGGAAATACTATAGTATGTCTTTATACCACAATCTCTGTATCTAATTTGTACCTGTCAGCATGTATGTCAAAACCCCTCATCTTGAAAAGCAAGGCAATTTATTTTTAAAACTAGCATCACAAATCCTCATTCTCTTGCTCTGTGTGTGTGTGTTTCCATGTCTGCGTGCATGCATGTATGTGTGTGTGTGTGTGCATATATCTAAATGCATTCATGGTGTGACATGCTCACTCATTTTTCATTTCCATTGTCTCATTATTCAGGAGCCCATAAAATGATACAGTGCTCCCCCTGTATGTCAACTGCATGTGTGAAATATATCCTTCTGTATATAAGGCTGAATTTAAATCTAAAATTTGCTCTAAAGTTAGCAGCTGAGAATAAATTAGAAGAGTTAAATTATCTGTCACCCACATGGACAGGCTACGCAGAGACTTACTGGGTTACAAATCTCACTCTCCTAAGTTCTCTTTACTATCCTCTACATTTGGCAGCCCGACGTGACAAGGACTGGATGCTTACAATGATGTTGTATAGCAAAGCTGCCGTTCACCAGACGGCCACGTACTGCACCGATTGCAGGCGAAGTTGCGGGGCAGCAGCTGACAAACGACCACTGCAGATCTCTCTGATTAACATGTTTGACTTCCCAACTGCTTTCCAAGGATATGTGAGCTGACAGCTTCAATTCAATTAAGAGCATCGCAAAATGGACAGGTTTCATTAAGTGGCATAGAATAGCCACCATATCCCATTCCCCGTGGGACAGTTTGATGGGAGCACTTCTGCAACAAGCGGGAGTGATGCCTCACATTCTGGCCTTTGCTTTATACATACATAATGCACCACACCAGGGATGGAAATAATGATCTCAAGAGTCAAAGGCAGGAGCCTTTACAGCCTGAACTATAAAGGCATTGCACAGAGATCTGTGCTGGAACAAAAGCCTTTATACTTTATTTGGGGGAAGGGAAAAGCTCATGTTCCATAGCATGCCATTTTTCTTTAAGAGAATTGCATAGATGGACAGTTATATGTGTTTCTGGTTTTCATTCTTACAAGGAAAGCTTGAAATGGTTGAGTATTGAGCAAAAGGTTGTCAAATGACATGGTCTAGACTGAGCGGCCATGTATGTGGGAAGATGTAAAACAGTTGTTTAAGCAGGACTCAAATTATGGCGTCGCTCAACATGTTTGCTAAAGGGCCACATCCAGCTATTGCAAGAACCCTTCATGGGCAGTAAGGGACACTGGGTTGGTTGTGGTGTGAACGACCCACAGTGAGCCGGATCACCCTCATGCTTAACAGTTGGCTCCCTCCTTGGTCCTCCCAAACATCATTCCTGTTCCAACCTCCCCGTTAAAATGAGCTGTTTGGGGCATGCCATGGATCCCTCACCCACATTTTAGACCTTTTTTCCTAGAAGAGAGAGAGCAAAACATCTGTTTCTTCTGTGCACAGCTACAAGTTATGAGCAGTCGCCTCAAAGTGCTCTAGTGTCAAGATCAAAGCAGCTTCAGGGCTCCCTCTGCTGGCCAAGGACTAGCATAGCAGCCCTGGGAGTTGCAGGATTACTCCCTCAATCTACTGCAGCTGCCAGGGCGCTCAGGAGCAGGATCTGGGAGCCCTGGGAGAAGAGCTATATAAGAAGTGGCTCTTTCCTCCAGAAGCTGCCTTGGTCATGAAGGTATTTTGACTTGCTGTAGTAGTCCTTGCTGTTGGATGCTTGAACCCTGGCCTGAACCCTGGCCTCTGCTTGATCCTACTCAGTTCTCAGGTACCTGCTGCTGTCTGCATTGTCTTTTTGATTTCCGGACTCCTGGCTTGCTTGACCATGCTTTGGCTCTTGGACTGGCCTTATCTTGTTCTCCTACTTCTGGCACTGACCTTGGAGTGCTTGATTATAATTTTGGATTAGACCCTGAACTCTAGCCTGGTGGTCTGGGTCTTGATGCCTGCGCCAGTTAGTCAGCTGCCACGGCCTACACAATGACATCTAGCACCATGTTGTAAGGTTCTATAACCTTTTTAAAATTTTGGGTGTTTGTGCAAAAATTATAATTTTTAATTCTAACCCTTTTAGCTGCATTTGTGCAACTATAGGGATTTCAGCTTTGGCTTGAACAATGTTCAAGAGGGCATCTGCTCCCAAGGGGCAGCAGGTACCAAGTCTAGATATGGCCCAAAAGAACCTCAAAATACACTTTCTCCCATGTGGGTTTCTCTTAACAGTTGTCAAAAAGTAAGCTGTGATGAACAACCAGTGTTCCAAGAGATCTTTAGCAGTAAATATGGTGTGAGGTGGTTGCTTGCTTGTTCTGGATTTACACCCTCTTTGCAGTAACATCATCATCTCCTCCTAACTTTAGTTGGCATCTGGGTGCATATTTTGCACTTTGTGCAGGAAAGTACAAAAGCACACCCCATCCCATTTTATAGGGAAAAAGTTTTAACAGCTGGATTTAAAAAAGGGGGGGTAGTGTGAAATGAGTATTCTGTGATGAAAACAAATGTCTTGTGTATAAAAAGACTAGCATGTTCACTAAGTTCAGTAATAGTAGTGGTTTCATTCTGTAAGAAACCTTGCCTATTTGCTGTGCTATTTCATTCTTCTGTTTGCTTAGGCTAGGGACTGTGTTTATGACTCACTAAAGCTTGTCAAGTCTTTCTCTTTCTGAATTTTATTTGCTTTATTCAGCTACTTGTGCTAACAAAAAGGAAAAATACATTTTTAAAAGGTAGTTGGGGGGAATCTATTAGGGGTGCTTTCCTAAAGAAGGAAAGCACTCAGAAAAATTCCAGTTTGAATGCTGACACTTCTGAACCACAGTCTCAGGGCTGGAACACATTTGAATTCTGTTGAGATATTGGTGGTAGTTTGATTTTTTTTTAATGCTTTTAATGGATTTATATTACATTGGTGTTTTGTTTTGTTTTAGTTCTTAATCTTTGTAAATCACACAGAGAGCTTTGGCTATTAGGCAGTATGGAAGCATAATAAACAAAATGATTCTGCTAACAACAGCCTCTTCTCTGTGCTGTAATGTTTGAAATATTTGCCATGCTCTCCCCTGTTGCTTCTAGGAATATGAAGGTACATATTATGGTGGCCCCAGAGAACAAAGAGTTCTAAATATTGCAGCAAATAAATGTGTCCGAAACCCTCAGTTGGCTTGTAAACTAATTCTGTGTATGCTTGCTCAGACTAAAGTAAGTCCCGCCATGTTCACTAAGATTCCTTGGAAGACACATGAGATCACAGTGTTAATTTAAGAAGTACACCTACATATTGTATGTCCATGCTGGTGATGAATTTATCTGATTGGTGGCAAAGATAAATAATTGTGATGGTGAAAAGTAGTATTTATGTCTCTTGGCTTTGTAACTTGTAGAAAGTGAGGAGGGAAGGCATGCTATGGATCATGATAATAAAGCACATTTTAGGAAGACTTCTGGTTGGTGGATTATGTCCACTAACCTGGCATTCTTGGGGGAAAGGTAACACATAAATTTACATTTGTAAATCAGTCTCTGAAGGAGGAAAGCAGTACTTCCAAAAGAGAGTGGGCATTGTTAAAAGTGCACCTCTTATTTTTGTGTTTGTGCTGATTTATCTATCAAGCTGATGTTGGATCAGTTTTGTCCATTCCTTACTCTTCCCTCTTCATGCTTCAGAAGCATATCCACCATTTTAAAAACTTCTAAACATGTAATGTATCCATTGATTCTCTTCCTGCTTGCTTTCTTTAAGGAACCATTTTAAAATCAGTTGTAAAGCTGTTCCTGCTTTACCAACCAGTCTGATAAAGAGTTATGAAAAACTCAAGTTTTGGAACACTCTTGTAAACATTGGACTTTTGGAAGAGCAGTTGTTACGAACAAGACCAGATAGAGCTACAAGTTGAGGGTTAATTTGCTCTTTGAGTTCTTAAAGAAGTTAGATGTTACGGGGACAGAATACTCAGAATGTGGAGCTAACTTACAGCTCGGAATGCATCAGAGCTCATTGGGTGCAAACGGGGGACATCAGGGAATGAAATGCTGACTAGCAGCCCAGTGGAACCAGGTACGTTTCCTTTTCCACCTGTGTGTATGCAATATATTAAAAACTACCATGCTATTTTCTGCAGTAGTAATCATTTCATTCTGTTAGAAAGCCTGGCCTAATTTGTTCTGCTATTTTCTTCTGTCTGCTTAGCTAGGAGACAATCAGGTTTTGGCTCAGTAAAGTTTGGCAAGCCCTTCACTTTCTAAATTCAGTCTACTTTATTCAGCCATTTCTGCAACCATGGGTTGGTCTAATAAAGGTATGGCACTAATATGGATTTTAGAATTTACTGAATCATGTGGAACATTACAAAAGACTAAGTGTGGTCTTGTGGGTAGAACCCTAAAAATAGTTGTGTGAAGAAAGGAGAAAACTATAAGTCCCTTGTAATTTCTCTGCTTTTTACTGAAAGTAACAGTAGTATCAAATACTCCAATGGAGTAGAATTTGTTCAAAAAAGAAAGCCTTGTCTTGCCACAAGAACTGCCAAGGATATAACTTTTACAGGTTCCCAGTGCTTCTAAACCAAATCATCTGAACATATTTTTGAGCCTTGCTAAAGAAGAGACTGTCTACTGTCAGATCCAATTGTTCAAAGTCATCTTTACTGTCGTCAGGTGTATGTGGAAAAATGCAAGGCTAAGAGGCTTAGCAGGAAACTTAGCAGGAAACTACACCTAATCAAACACTGCTTTTATGCAGAATTAGCAAGGAAAATGCCAATTCTGGAAATAATCTCATTTTAAAATAGATTTTTCAAATAAAAAGAAAAAGCTTTGTGCTGAATGACAGAACTTGCTGCTTTTTCTAAGTCAATGGGTTCTGGTAGAACTTTAAATACAACCTCAGCCACAAATGATGAAGCTTAATCATTCCTGTGAGCACTGAACAAATCTGCTTATTAGTGCTAGATGCAAGGAATGCTTAACCAGAGCAATTTCAGCACTCCTCAAAGTCTTGCCTACTAAATCTATCACATTAGCGAAGAGCCCATCAGTTAAGGAATAAAATGTCGAGATTTTACAGATCTTCCCTTGAAGCCAATTTCAAGCCTTTCATTCTTGCCAAGTGCCGCCTCAACCTACAGCATTCCAGTTGTTGTACCAATAAGTAAACACCATGGTTTATTAACAGAAATAGGGAATCTAGCAGACTGCATAAAACATACACACTAGTTTTGAGCTGAAGTTATTCATGTCTGCTGGCCTTGTAAGTTGTGGCATTCTCAAGGTGGCTTCCATCCATCAAAGTAACGTTTATACATAGGAAGCAACTTGACGTGCATTGGGCTGTACGCAATGCCATGCTTCCACTCACAAAAGGATCGCCAACCAGTGGAGATATCTGAAAACTGAAGGGTGCATTGGCGTGTCCTGCAAATTCCATTTTTCTCCTCCGGAGCACTACCCATGCTCTTCTGGGGGGCCTTCTTGAGGGCTCTTCTTGAGCAGAGATTGGAGCAATGCAGGAGGCTGCAGGAGGAAGGGGCAATCAGGAGAAATCACGCGTGCCTAGTTTCTGTTCACAGAAGCCTGCACTGGATCAAAGAGGCTTCCCTGAGCAGATGGGCTACACCCACCCCACCAAAATGTTGTGGGATATTCGTCACATGCCAGCAAGTAACTTATGGTGACTGACAGCAACCCTACGGATGAATGCCATGCAAAAATGGCCTGTCCATGACCTTCTGGTTGGCATAAGGCTGTGGCTTTCCTTATAGAGTGGACCCATCTCATCGCTGGTCTTCCCCTTCTGCCTTTGACTTTCCCCACCATGATTGTTTTCCGCAGTGATTCTTGTATTCTCATGATGTGTCCAAAGTATGGCAGCCTCAGGTCCAGGGAAAGTTCCTCACCCCTAGCAGGAGTGTGCGTTCTCCTCATAGGAATGCCTTCCTCCAGGAAACCATCTGGAAGGACATCACACAGGGCCTTCCACTGCGCCCACACCCACGTCGTTTCTGACACTCGGTTCCACAACTGCTTAGCACGGTCAGTCCTCTAGGACTGCTTTTGGCTGAGGTTGTTCCCTTACAGTTTTCCCAAAGAATCTTTGCGGTGGTGCAACTTGCAAAGTTCCCCTGATGGGGCTCTCCTTGTTCTTAGAGGCATTGTTTTGCTTCCTATTGCGTTGCCATTTTGTCATCTGCTACTAAAGGAATTGATATGGAAGCACACAAGGAGGCCACACTGACTGCTGGTCATCGGTGTCTTCACACCCTGATTGTGAAGTTGCATTGAATGCTGTGCGATTCCTTTCGCAACACACAAGTCTTTTTGCCCAGCATAAAGCTTCCTCCAGATCCTGGCAGATGGGGACACATGTCCTGATCCTGACAGGAATGCCAGATGCTGGCTTTTTGGATTGACTGATTACTGTCCATTCTTTCAGTGACATCTGCCCAGCTAATATCATTTGGGTTTCCTTTTGGGAACCCATCTAAAATGTAGCAAAGGCTGCTATTCAATTAACCCTTATTGGGCCCTCGCTGCACCCTGTGGGATTTACTTCTAAGTAAGTATGCACAGACTTGGCTCAGTATTCAGCACAACCACTCAACTTACTCCTTTGACATACAGTTGAAGTAGCTTTCAGTAGAGGGTGATCCTTCAGTCTGCTTCAACAGGACCCTCATGATTTTGCAGCTGTTTGTTCCACTAGTTTCGGCTGCTAAGAATGTCCGCTTAATATCAACAGTTGCATGCTTCTTAAAAGAATGGCATGTTTTTCCTGTAAAATTAAGTTTTTTAAAAATTGTGGAGTGAGGAAAACCTCATTCTAATGCTTTGTGTATTAAGCCTATTTTTCTTATCTTTTTGGTTGTAGCAGCCCTCTCAATCAACAGCGCGCTGCTGCATACACCATTTTTTTATCTTGTAAAATTCAGTGGTGGTTGAAATTCTTCCGGTGATCCTGGCATATTTTAATGGCGTTTATAAGTCAACTGATTTGGATGTGAGTTGCATTTTCCATTTTCTCTGAAAGATAGTTAAAAAGAAGCAGTCGGGGGTGCATCATCTAGACATGTGCTAGAGAATTCACAGAACCCAATCGATTTACTAATCCGCTACAAGGGCCAGCCTTGTCAATTTTAATATGTAAATTGCAGCTTATACAAAGCAAGAGAAGAAGCCTGCTCTTATGGAACAATTAGGAGGCCGACTACTGAGTTTAACAAAGAGGTGGTTCTACTTGTCGAAGAATGAGCAATTCCAAATGGGCAAAACATGCCTTTTGTTTTGCAGAAAAACTACATGATTCAGCCATGCCGACCACACATGTGAGCGCATCTGCACGTCATCCCTACACGTGTAGGGTGGCCAGGTGTCTTAATTTGCAGAGGTCAGATCTTTATTCGAAGAGTGACTGTGGCAGACAACACTCTATTGGGAGGTGTCCTCCATTTGAAGGATCGTTCAGTCTATGCCAGCATAACAATAAGTCATTATAAGAAGGGCAAGCTGAATCTTGAAATTGACCCTCAGCAGTTAGTATCTGGACAGCTAATGGGGCAGACATACAAGTCATCTACTTAGACTTTTTGGGCTGTATTGCATTTCTACTTAATCCCTTGACCACTGGGCAACAACTGGGACACCATAGGATGTTACAGGTCTCTTTCTTCGTATGTGAATACAGAGTTATGAGCATGGAAGAGATCTGATGTGCCTGATCCTGTCTAACCTTGGTTGAAATCTGGATGGGTGACTTGAATCCTGAATTGAGCAGGCAGTTGAACCTGATGCCTGCCAAGCCCCTTCAAACGGCATGATTCCTTCCCCGCCCCCTCAGCTGCCATGGAAAGCTTCTCGTACAATGACACATGGCGTATGGGCAACCTCATTAGTGAAGCCATTGAGCGAGAAAAGGAGGAGTGCTGGTAGAAGCACAGGGGAGGGGAAAGAAGCAGAGAGAGTGACCAAGACACACACTATCGTCGGCCTCTCAAATACCTCCCTGTCCACTGAAAGTGTCTCTGGGCTTGTCCACCTGCTTTTTGCTTTTTGAATGCATCTGTGCTCCTCTCATTGTGTCCAGGTCCTGCTAGCAGGGCACAAGGTAGGAGGAAGTCTCCCAGCTGAACGCCTGTAGTCTACTCAGAACAGAACCCATAGGACTGCACCCTTATACGCGTGATTTCTAAATTTCCATCTATATACAAGTGCTTATCTTTACCATGACAGCTAGTAGAATGTTCTGCATTTATCCCACTTTGATGTATGCTTAGCACATTGCTTTATCTAACGTTACTATATAAAGAGTTGCTCCAATGGAGTTCATACTCTTATCTGCCTTGTGTTTCAGATCTAGTTCATTTCTATTACAAGTGTCCAAGTAAACAGTGATCACCAGTGCAGAAAATGCAGCTTTCCCTCCCCTCCATGGTGGGCCCGGTTTTCAATCTGTCTTAATTCTGTCATCAGATACGGGCCGCTCAGCCAATGCACTGAAATCTTTCAGAACCCGCTTCCCAGTAATTAATAGTTGATATCATGTGTCTCTGAACTGCATTGTGAAAATTATGCTAATTGACAGAAAGTAATGCTACAGAAGGAGGCCACAGGAAGGACTGCAGGTTAGCACAAAAGATTTAAAGATGGGTGGCTGTTTCAGTCGGTTGTGGGAAAAACAATAAAGAGCCTTGTGGCACAGCAAAGATTTACTATCAGCTGCTGCAGTCTTTCTGTTTAATCATTCTCGTTGGCACAGCACTTCGGATTTAATAAGATGAGGTTTCTTCTGCTTAGGCATTATAAAACTGAGGAAAAATGAGAGGAAACTTGGCGGAAATGGCTTCTGGTGAAATACGCATCATTAGGTTGGTTAGACAGGCTGACTGTGGGGAGGAAGTTGGGATGTTGTAAGGACCTACACAACCCATTTTCCTGTGTGGGAGAACAGTGTCGGAGAACAGCTTGGGAGGAGGCAAGGCCTCCCCCATACTGGATGCTACCAAAGCCAGGTGCTATAGGAGACAGATGTTGACTGTATGGGTAGACATGCACACAACCAGGGTGACATTGTGACCTGTGGGCATAAGCTGGCACACAGACCAAAGAGTCCTCCAGGCTGAAGAGCCAGTGGGGTGTGGCCTGATGTGGAGGTATCTCCACACAGTTTTGGCCATGCAGGGTCTTGGAAGCCATGTCTGAGAGGGCGTCTCCCAAAGCATCGCACTAGCCATTTTTGTCCAGCAGCCTGGATCAGGCAGACTGGCTAGCAGCAGAAAACCAAACTTGCACGGACTTAATTTGTATCCTCAATTATTTCAAGCTGCCTCTGCCCCCGCCTTGAACATTTGATTAAAGATATCAGTTAATAAACTTAGTTTGCTGCATTATGACTATACTGCTGCTATATTTTGTCCCCTGTAAGTATTGTTCCAGAGTAAACATGGTCAGAGCAGGAAGAGAACAACAGATTATCGCATGTGTGTGTTTGTGCACAAATGAACAAACTGATGTGCAGAAACAGGGAGCTGAAGGGCATCCACTGATTAAAAAGGCATGGCTGGTGTCCTTGATGGATGACTGGGTGTCCCATGTACACTAAACATACACAACACCAAGCAATACGATAAACACCCTAGCAACTAAGGAAGGCACCTACAGCCTTATGAAGAAGTCAAATTAAATTGCATTTCAGATTTCTGTATTAATTTTTACATCCAGCTTAGAAAACCACCTTTCAGCCAACTGCTGGACTTTTCACACCTAGTAAAAGGCTTCACCCTGAGCAATATTTTAAAGAGGTCGTAGCCCTTACTATCACTTGCAAGTTTCAAAATTACAGAATTTGTCATTTTTTGCATAGTTGATGCATCGCTTTTTTAATTCAGTTACACATTTTGAGAAAGGGGGACGGTCAAGAGAGATATTAATTAACCCACTTTCAAAGCCATTTCCAGTTAATAACATTCTTTTTTTTTTTTTTTCAGTCAGATGAGAAGCTTCTGACTGAATCCTGAATTATTTATTGAGTGACTTGGAAACACTTGACCAAAGAGGTCAGGCACACGTGGCGACTCTGAAAGGAAGAGAGTGAAGACGTGTGGGCTGAATTGTTTAAATTAATTAAATTGCAAATGCAGGTGATTGAGGTTACCATGTAATATATGATTATTTACAACCGGAAGCAAGCTTACAGAGAAAGAAAAATATTGTATTTGCTGATATGATCAAACATGTTCAATATTCAGTAGGCTAAAGCTAAGGATTGTCTGTTTGTCTAATCTCATTAAGAATTTGAAAATGAGAGGAAATAAACTTATTTATCTACCACATGGTCTTGAAACATGAAAAGCACTGTTTCCTCTGCTTCTCAGCAAGGCACCGAACATTCAAAGGAAGTGTTTGTCACAGCTGCCGCCTTGGGAGAACTTGGGTACCCTCTTTTCTTGGCACCGTCGTACTCCTTTTGCTAGAAACACGTTCCTAAGTTGCACCAAAGGATTTAATCTAACAAATAAGAACAATCCTTTATAGACACTCTCGTTTTGCACAGTCTGCCTACTTGAGCCAGGCTGTTCCTAAGGTAATATTACCTGGTCTAGCTGATGGATTGGTTGTGGCTTAAGGTTTCTGAAGGCCCGTGGAATATAAATTAAAGCCCGGAATCTTACCATTTGGGAGCCTCCTAAGCCAGAGAAGCTACACCAACGTTTCTAGCAGTGCTGCTCCCATGGGCAACACACAGCCTCCACGGCTATGAGTTGTGATCCTGGCCGCTCTCTAAGGGGAGCAGAAGGGATATGTAAGCAGACATTTCGTTTTTTTTCAATGGCATCTGGAGGAGCTGCTGTGGAGCACCCACAGTTTGTTAGTTTGCTTGCATAGTAACTATAACCATCATTAACCTTTTTTCCCCTCTTGGGCACTGACAGGTGCATGTGTGCAGCCAGTGAAGGGGTTCAGGAGGGCAAATGGTCCATTTCTGCACTAGACTAAAACACAGGGAAATTATGTTTCCCCAGTTTGTCCTCCTCTTGCAAGACTTTTCAAAAACTGCTCTGGAGAATGTGGGGGGGACTCTCCAAAAGAGTGCTTCTTGCATTCAGCACGCTTCTCCTCCGGGAGCCAGCCAGGAACCCGTGGAGACCCCAACTGGGACATGCGCGCAGGTGCACCAGTGTTCCCCAACCTGTGTTCACAAAAGAGAAATCCTGGATGCAGTCCAGTCTCTTCAAATCTCTACAGCAGAAGAGTAGCTAATCCAAGTGTCAGTCAGTATGCATGTATCAGCAGAGGGGCTTTCTTGTGTGCCTGGTCCAAGGTGCATTTAGGTGTATTGCCTGTTTTTATTTATATTTTATTCATTAAAAGGTTTTTTATCCCACCCCCTTACAGAAGTCTCAGGACGGTGATGTTCAGGATGGCCTTTAGGCTGTGTGTACACATTTGGAAGTTGCCTTTGGGAAGTGCAGATTTTAGCACGGACACAGGTCTGAACTTGAGCTAGTTGATGCGTGTTGAACCCCCTCATTCAAATGTGAATTTTGCCGTAGGAAGTTAGCTTGGATGTTGGTTTGTTACTGCCAATCCCCATTGTGAAACATTGCAAACAAGAGCCGATTCTGGCATCAGGAGAAAGATAAGCCAAAAAGCGCTAAACCGCCCCTCCTCTGTTAATGCATTTCCATTTTAAAGCCATCTGAGCAGGTGGACTTCACCTCTTGTGGCAGCAAATTGCAGTAAGTTGATATGCTCATGTGAAGGACTGTCCTTCTGCCTGTCCTTAATCTGCTGTGCTGTCCAACATATTCACAGGTGGGAGCCCAAGTCTGAAGCGCATCTCCCATCCAAAGAAGACGTGCACACAGCCTCTTGGAGATCTATATCTATACATCACCACCACCACTGCTATCGCCATCCCAAAGCACTGACAGATTAAGTCCAGGGACATGCAGAGATTCAGTCACACTGGATTCCCTATCTTTATCCCTGGCAGCTTACTAGAAACTGAGACTGCAACCTTTTACAGGACCCAGCTCAGGAGGGCTTGCGGGGAGGGGGGCACAGGAGAAATGGGAGGGGGCTGCTGGTGATCCCAGCCTCTGCTACCTCGCACTGTCTAAGCAAGCGCAGGGCTAGCCCCAGGCCAGAGTGTTGCTAGAGATAACCTGATGGCGCGTTAGAACTTATGGAAAGTCCATTTTGCCTGTCCCCAAGATTTGCACATGTTCCATTTGTTAAAGCAAAAAGAAACCATACGAAAATATGAGAATGGAAGTAATTCACGATGGTGACCTTCATCTTTTTTGGTTATCACTATTATTTATTTATTTATTTAAAACATTTCTATGCCGCCCCCACCGCAACAAAGCCTCTGGGCGGCTCACAAAAAATACAAAAAAACATACATAAACAATAACAATTTAACAATTTAAAAGAAAAAAAAATTAAAACCCCCGGTGCATTCTCGGCTAATTTAAAATCCTAATAAATACAATAATTTAGCAATTAAAATAAGTTTTAAATAAAAAGGTCTTAGCCTGGTGCCGAAAAACAAATAATGACAGTGCCAGGCGGACCTCTCTGGGGAGCGCATTCCATAGATGGGGCGCCACCACAGAGAAGGCCCTCCTCTGGGTACTCACCCTCCTAATATCATTCACAGAGGGTTCCCGGAGAAGGGCATCCGTTGCTGATCTCAGGGGGGCGGGAGGGCATATATGGGCGCAAGCGTTCCTTTAGATATCCAGGTCCCAAGCCGTTTAGGGCTTTATAGGTCATAACCAACACCTTGAATTGGGCCCGGACTTCAATCAGGAGTCAGTGGAGCTGACGGAGAACTGGGGTTATATGAGAACAACGCCCAGTCCCCGTCAGCAGCCTGGCAGCTCTATTCTGCACCAATTGAAGTATCCGGACCATCTTCAAGGGTAGCCCCACGTAGAGCGCGTTACAGAAATCTAATCTTGTATGTGTTTCCTTTATTTCAGGTAAAATGTTAAAAGGTACATACAATATGAAGTTGTATAATGTTAGGCCAGGCACATGGTCCATCAGTCCAATCTACCTCACAGGGTTGTTGTGAGTATAAAATATTGCAATGCACTGAACTCTTTGGAGGAAGGGCAGAATACAAATGTGCTACTGAAATATACAGCAACATATTTTATTAAACGTATTTTATCTTTTATCATGGGTTAATTTTAATTAACCCATGTGACCACCCAGTAATAAATTCTCTTACTGCTGCTCAACCAACCATACATGGCAAAAATGAAAGGAGGGACTTCTGGTCTTGCTCTTGCAGGAGCTCGTTCAGTTGACCCATTTGTATATTCAGCACAATGCACCGCTGTGCGGTCCATGCAAAAGGGAAGGCAGGCGCAGCCCCCCCGTGATGAATGGGTTGGTTCAGCGCTGAATCCACATCTCTGACCTTCCCTGTCTTGAACGGTAGGAGAGCCTGTATATTCGCTCTGATTAATAAAAGCTCCAGGATATAATTCCACACTATCTGGCATCAAATCTAAATGATTATCTTCTTTTCCACAAAGCATTAAACCTTAAGAGCCATAAACACTTAAAATCCTATCCACTGAGCCACTCGGGTACAGAAAGGAGAGAAGTCAACTATGTGCCAAGATTGCTGCGGTTGGCAATTTCTTTCTTTAAAGCATCCTCACGTGAGCATGGCTGCAATTCTCCTAGGAGCAACACTGGTTGGGAAATCTGCAGGTATTCACTCCTCCACTTAACCTAGAATATATCTATTTTCTATCTCTTGAGTGTATGGATGTGCTTGGCCGCATTTTATTTATATTTCCATTTATATGCCGCCTACTACCGGAGTCTCAAGGTGGCTTACTTTTGCATCAGAATAGATTCTCCATTCCACGTTACAAATAAAAAACAAAAACATTTTGGATTGAGGAGACTCCTCCACTTGTTCCACCACTGGAAACACCATTTCATGCCTTACATGTCCATGCTGCCCAATAGCCAAAGTTCTCTGGGCAATTTATAAAGAGAAAAACACTTTAAAAATGTGTAACATAAATCCAGTTTAGCAACACACATGTGGTGAATTGGTCTGATAAAGCTCCTCCTAAAAGACCCAGTGGTAATTCTGAAATTAATTTTGTTTCCATTTTGGTTGCCGTACTGGCGTGACTGGTCAGCAAATGTCTCTCTGGGTACTGGTAACTAGTTCAGTGGAAACACCAAACCAATGTGCAGCAGCGGTGAAAAAGGTGGATTCTGTGCTAGGGATAGAGAGGGATCAAAACAAAAACGTCAATATTGTAATGGAAAAGCATCTTCTAAGATGCTGCCAACGACACTGGTATATAATCCAAAAGCAAGGAAACTGTGGTTTTTGTTTCATTTACTCATTTGCAAATGTATGCAATATTAATCAACAAAAACTTGCATAACAATTTACTGTGCTGTAGGCATGTTGTCCTTGCCTCCTTTCCCACCACAGTTTTGAGAACATTTGTGAAGGGGGGAAGCAAAGCTTCCCAGCAAATGTCCAACTCCCCTCATTACCCTGAGCATAAGCCCCACGATACAGAAAACTGTCTCAGTGCAGTGAAAAAATGTGCAAACCAATTCAAGCAGAAGAGAGGAACTGGCTGGCTGGGTATTCCAAAAAGGAAACCATGTAATTCTGATGTTATCCCAAGACCAAATGGGAAGTTATAAACAGAAGCCATGCCAACAAGCAGAAATGCAACCTCATAGCAACGGTGGCTTTTCCATCACTGCAAGAGCTGCAAATCCTGGCACACTGCCTCTTTCTTCTTTCCATCATTGAGCTGAACTTGTTCAAGTGGTTTTTCTCATCCGCCGAGTCCGAAATATCTTTTTGTTCATCAAGAGTTCCTTTTGCCAGCAGAAGGAATCTGTCGATCTACGCAAGCTGCTCGTGTGATCAGCCTCCCTAGGAGTGATTCCTTTAGCCAGAAGGGGATCTTGGGTGTACTGGGATGGTTCCCCCAATGTGGCCATTAGCTCTGTTTACCAGGAATGGATATAAAAGCTCCTTTTATGGATTGGCGTGTTGTTAGGAAAATGGCAAGCTTGGCTGGCTCTTGCTTGAAGGCTGAGCTCTGGTGTTAATTAAAAATCTAGGTCTGAAAGAAGCTTTAATTTCATTTCAGAACTTCACCCGAGAGACGGAGCAGGCTCTTTGGCAAGGAGTGAGTGTCAGCCAGTCACTTGTAGGAGTGGATCTTTGGCCTTCTGCATTTGGCTTGCATTTATAAACCAACTGCAGTATCACAAAGGGTCATATGGCGATCTTGGTTATTTAGCTAAGAAAATGCATAGTGTATGCCATATGAGAATGTTTCATCTATAATTAAACTTACTTGGAGACTTCGGTATAACAAACTATGCCATTTGATGCATAAACATACACACAGAGAGAGTCGCCTTTATCCCTACCCAACTTCTTTTCTTTGTAATTACTTCTTATTATTAAATTTCAATGAAACAAAACAAGACCGCAAGGAGGAAAAGGAAAAATAGAACTACATAGAACTGAGCATGTACTTAACCTATTGATCCAAATTTGTAGCATCCAAATGCATGCCAGATTGTGTTTGCTTGTTCAACAGGATCTGCCCTCACTGCTCGAGCCCCGAGTTTCTTTTCTAAACAAGGGAACTGCACAGTCATTAACATGCATATCCTTCAAATGCAGAGTATCATGCCTTCAGAAACATGTTTACTTGTCTGTGGCATTTGTTTCCTGAAAATGAAAATTGCTGTGCACTCTGAATGTTAGTATACTCCAAGTCCTGCTATTCCCTTGGTCTTTTGCAGCCAGACGCCCCCAGTCCTCCCACCAACCTCCTCCCCAGGAGCTGTGTGTGATGAATTATTGACCTAAAGCACTATTTTGTGTCTTCTTGTGCAGGCTTTCAGATTTAGCCTGCTGGAGATGTTATAGTATAATAAAAATGATACCCTTCTCTCTAGTGGCGCAAGAATTGTCACTCCAAACCTCCTCAGCTTAATCATTTCAAAACGAACATTTGTAAAACACCAGCATAGTTTGCCATTCAGCTTTGCAGTCCTTTCTCTGTCTTCCTGGGGCAGAGCTGTCTGGCTTCACAGATGTTCATTATTTGGATCCACTGTTAATTAGTTGTCGAGTTATTCATGCTACAACAGTGACAGGGCCTTCTCCCCGGAGGCATGGCCAGGGGGCTTTAAAGGGCTTTGTTCTTCGCTTTTCCTCCATCTGCAGTGCCCCACTTGCAACCAGAACATTAATTTAGTCATGCTGCCAGAGGCCAGTCCTCTTGGGGACTTTTAAAATTAGGGACACTTTGGGTTTATTAATTTCCCCCCTTGCGTTTCCTAAGTACACAGGCAACATATTTTCATAAGCATCGCCACATCATAAAATTGCTCTACAAATCAGACTTCCCAATGTGGTACTCTTTCTCTGTGTTGGACTTCTACCCCCTTCAATGTGCCCTGCTGGTTGGGGATCATGGGATCTGTGGTCCAGCAGATCTGGAAGGTCTCAGATTGGAGACACTTGGGATTAGATCCAGATTTAGTCATACTTGGAGTGGCCTCATTGAAATAATTTTTGTGAGCTTTCCAGAGAGCTTTGCCTATTGGATGGTATAAAAATGTAATAATTACAATGCCTAAATAAATGCGATTTAAGTTAGTCATAACTAGCAATGTTTGAGAAACCCGCAATGGATTCAAATGGATTTCCATGAATCTGGATCGTAGATTCCATATCAGACTAGCTTTTCCTGAGTTGCATGGACTCTGCAGATGTGTGGACTCCCTCCCGCTTCCTGTCCCAGTGCCCCCACCCCAGTGGCACAGAGGCCTTCAAACTCTCTGGCTCATGTGCAGCCAAGGCAGTGTCTTGCACCCTGGTTTTCATCTCGATGGCCATTTGCAGCCAACTAGATGAAGCGCCATGGAGCAGGAGGGTACGATTTGGAAGTGGCACAAGCCACCAGCACCCATCTTTCCTCTTTCCTGCCCCCAGTACACCCCTTATTTGCTTTCTGACACCAATTTGTGGGCTCAGAGAGGCGGTGGACATGGCTTTTCCTGCACCAGCCGTGAGGAGGGTGAGGCAAGTGCTTGGCTTTCAGAGTCCCAAATCCGACATTGCAGGACTGTAGAGCCAGAGCTCCGAATCAGCCTAGGCCGACCCCTAGATAACAATGAGAGGCCATAGGACTGAACCCTCAGCTGTAGAAAAATAGGAGGGGGATTAAAAGACCAAAAATGAGTATTCCCCCCATAGATTAATGCATGAAAAAGTGCACTTTGAGGGATTTGAATATTTTTTTGGGGTGGGAGGGGGAGATAAATGCAGACTTGGATGACATGCTAACCTACAAGGACAATAAGCCACTGTGGCTTAGTGTATCATGTGAACCAAGTCACTATCATGTATCTTTTTAGATCAAAATGCAAGTTATAGGCAGCTTGTGAGATCTGTACTATGCTAAGTGCTATAACAGCAGGACTTTAAGTGAAGAGTTTTAATCTCCCAGTAGTGACTCCTGAGTGCAAGGCCATAACAGCATGTATTATTTAAAATAAGAAGGCAGAGTAGCGGAAGCATGCAAGGGAGCAGAACTGTAAAAGCAAAGCTACTCGCTCTTGGAAACATAACAGACACGACAAGATCATGTACACCATTAGATATATGTGATCACATACCTTTCTATATTGTGCCTGTAAGCTGCTATTTGGCTGTGAGAGAGAGAGAGAGAGAGAGAGAGAGAGAGAGAGAGAGAGAGAGAGAGAATGCACAAGGGACCATCTAATCCAGCACCCTGTTCCAATGGTGCCAAGCCTGATCTTCCCGGAAGCCCCTTTCCATTCTTTGTTCCTCAGGTGTGTGTGTTTTCAGGGGCAACCTCTGAACATATTTGCCCAGCAGGAACGCCTGCATCCATATTTGCCCTCCCACCCCTTGAGATTGGCAGCAGAGGCCCTCCTCCGGGAGCCCGCCGGGAGACACATCAGGAAGCAAAGTACCCCGAGGAGGGCCTTCTCTGCGGTAGCACCCCATCTGTGGAATGTGCTCCCCAGAGCGGTCCGCCTGGCGCCATCGTTATTTGTTTTTCGGCGCCAGGCTAAGACCTTTTTATTCAGACAATATTTTAACAACGTATAATATTTATAGGTTTTAATTGTGCAGCCAGGGTGTTTCCGGGTTTCAACTGTATTTGTGTTACGTTTATTTATTTGTGTGAGCCGTCCCAAGGCTATCTAGCAAGGGGATGGCATACAAAAACTTTAAATAAAATAAACAAACAAACAAACAAACAAACATAGAGGGCCTATTTATTTCTTGCACCTGACACGACATCATGCTCCTCACAAAGTGCATGATCTTTATTAATCTTCCATATGCTAATTTATATATCTGGACAAGCATTTTGGCAGTTATTCCTATAGGACAGCTAGTAATATGATGCATCAAAGTGCAATGGAGAAGACAGTGACCAGCTGACCTACCGGAAGTCTTGCCTGGCTCAGTCCACTGGTCCAAGTGTACAGGGAGGGTAGAAAGGCTTCTGCCCAGCTCTTCCTTCCCATGGATTTTTACCTTGGACTAGCCAGTCCTTCAAACAGAGGATCGTCTGATGCAACATCAGAGAATTCTAAGCAGAATATCGAAGGTGACCTGCAACACCTTGAAAACAACACAGTGGTTACTAGAAGCCAACATAGATTTCTCAAGAACAGTATCATTGGATGTCAAGTTTTTCACTTTGCATATGACACAACATTGGGTGGAATAGCTGCCCTGGGAGACAGAATTAAGATTCAAAATGGTCTTGGTAGGCTGGGGCACAGGACTAAAACAAAAGAATGAAATTTAATATGGACAAATGTCAAAGAAACCAAATGCATCGTCACAAGACGGGGGATACTTGGCTGCAAGAGAGAAGTGTCTCAGAATTGTAGATCACAAGCTGAATCTGAGTCAATAATGAGATCTGGCTGTCAAAAAGACAAATGCTATTTAGGTGTGCATGAAAGGAAGGATCATTCAAAATCATATACAGGGCGAGCTTCCTTCTATGCTGCACTGGTTAGGCCTCATCTTGCAGTTCTGGGCACCACAGGTTAAGAAAGATGCAGACACACTGGAGAAAGCTCAGAGAAAGTCAACAAAGGTGATCAAACCAAGCAGTGCGAGGAGAGACTGAAAGAATTTGGCATGTTTAGCCTTGAGAAAAGAGGACTTGGAGAGACAAGAGCGCTCTGCAAGTACCTGGAAGGTTGTCACACAGCAGAGGGCCAGCATCTCTTCTTGATCTTCCCATAGTGCAGGACACAGAATAATGGGCTGAAGGTGCAGGAACGCAGATTCCACCTGTATCTCAGGAAAAACTTCCTTTTAGAGCAATATGACAATGGGACGAATTGTGTAGGGAGGCTGTGGGCTCTGCCACAATGGAGGCGTTCAAGATGCTACTGGAAAGCCTTTTCTCAGGGATGCTTTAACCTGGAGTCGTGCACTGAACAGGGGGTTAGACCAGGGCCCCTCAAACTTTTCCAAGAGGGGGCCAGTTGAAAGATGCCCACGGTGGGCACAGGCCGCCAAGGCAGTGCTGGCGGGGGGGGGGCGGGGAGGGCCGGGGTGTGTGCGCGAGGCAAGGCGGGAGCAGGGGGGTACATCATGAGCCGAGGCGGGGCAGGGGGCACACGAGGCGAGGCGGGGGCACGTGGGGTGAGGCAGCGGCTTGCTCGAGCAGAGATCGTTTTCTCCAAGCAAGTCCAAAACGATCCCCACGCGAGCAAGCTGCATGCCCAGGCGCGTATGTCTGCGCATGGCAGGCACAAAACCTCTGGGGTGGCTGGTTAAATGGCATGGCGGGCCAGATCTGGCCTGCGGGCTGCAGTTTGAGGACCCATGGGTTAGACCAGGGGTCTCAGACTCAACGGACCCGGGGGCTGCTGGAAGTAGAGTCCGGGTGAGGCGGGGCCGCATCAAGTATTCCACCCCCGCGGTGGGGGTGGACCGCTCATCCCGCGTCGCTCCCGGAGGCCGGCCCGGGTGCCGCCGGCGCTTTGCAGGCCTCAGGGCCCCTCACCCGTGCCCCGCCCAGCCCGGCAATGAGCCCGCGGGCCGCGAGTTTGAGACCCCTGGGTTAGACCAATGGCCTTCTTGGTCCCTTCCAGCTCAACTGCTCTGTGACCCTGGTCGCATGACCTCTCTAGGGGCACCACAGTGAAAGTGCCGCCTGGGGACCGGATGGGCTAGCGCTGTGTGGCCGCTGTGTGGAACGGAAGAGGAAGTGTGCACTGGGCCAACATGCATCCCCGCCACAGTCTGATGTCATAGAAAATGTTTCACATCAATTGTTATTCCAAATAAATCTAGAAGTGAAAGCACAGAACACAGTGCCTTAGTTATGCGTTACTCCTTTTAGTAGTTGAATTGGACAATATTTTGATGTTGTATATATGCATCCATTTGCCTACCACAAATTATCTTAAATCAAAGTCAAAGGAGTAAGTGCTTTCTCTAAATGGCTTCTAAAGGTCAACCCAAATTTATAGCTGCTGAGATAAATATTATTTATCTGTTTTACTGCCATATTATTATCAAATTTAAAAGAACCTCTGTAAAAATATTTTTGGCATGCTTGGCTATATTTAAAGGAGCATTACAGAGAGCGGTGAGATAAAAATGGAGAATTAATTTCTTGCTGTTCTCATAAGTAACCTGAAGCTACCAACCTGGGGAGAAGGTTTGGAGCTCCCACTGAACAAAGTGAGGTTACTTTCAAATAACAACTGCAATGAGAGCAAGTCATGGGAGCACAACCTTAGCCTTAGCTTGGAAATAAAAACGGACATTTTTTTTCCTGAGGTTATGAGGGGGGAAATCAATTTTTTGTCTCTGGCATTTTAATTTAGGGAGAAATACTGTGACCAAGCGGGAGCATAATAGGGATTTATACAATTATGGATAGCATTTGGAAAATGAAAAAGGACATTTCCCCCACTCCCATATTTTGGGTCATGGCTCCCCGGGGGAACTGCTGCCAACACATGCGCAAGCTTTCACAACTAAACAACAGTCCCACATCGCTGCCAAGTCACCAGGCATTTTGGCAGCAGGACAATGCCAGGCAGGTTGTCCTCAAGCTGGAGCAGCAGTGCCTGACATGTCTTCCGCAGCACCGGCAGCGAAGAAGATGAGCTGGGGATGTTGCTGCGGGGGCCAATCCAGCAAGCATCAGGAGGCACCAAAGACCTGGCCACAGTCACTGCCTGACTCCGGCCTGGCTCCCGAGCCGCTCTTGGACTCAGGCCCAGCTCAGAGGATGGTCCGCCCAATGTATGAAGGCAGATGCTGACTCTAATATAGAGCCAGGAAGTGTGCCTCCATTTAACTGTATTAAAAGATTCCAGCCAAACTCTCCCTGTGAAGGGAGAAAACCAGTGGTTCTCCAGGAGTTACTGATGGCTAAAGACACCTGCACTCCGCCAACATCTGGAGGGCCGCAGGTTCTTCACCCTTGTTACATATGAATTCTCTAAATGCCGATCCTTATGTAGTCAGAACAGCACCATCCACCCAGAAGAGGATGGCATCCAAAAGTTTGGGGAAACACCTTGTTTTGCAAAAGCAAGCAAAATGTTGGTGGGTCCCTTGAAGACGGAACGCCCACAGTTGGACCTGAATGCAAAGGTGGTCCAAAAAAGCATTGTGTCTCTGTGTGTATGGAACAGACTGATGGAAGACCTCCCACCGCCACTGGAGCAGGTGAGCACAAGCTACCACCGTTGCTGGAGGGGAGCATGAGGAGCCATTGGCACAAACCGTTGACTGCACCACCAGCGTCCCCTCTTCCTCTTCCTGCCAATGCCATTTACGAAGGTGTCCTCTCAGAGATGGAGGCATGGGCAGCGAAGTGTCCCTGGACCCCCCCCCCTGCTGCTCCCACCAGTCCCTTGCTCCCTGGAAGGACCCCTCAAAGTGGGGCGAGTGGGCTTGACTGGTTCTGTGGATCAGGACCTAAGGCCCTCCTGGCAGCAGGGCACGTGGGATCTGCCACCCTGGAACTGCCTGGGATTGGGAATTTACCCCATTTTGGGGCCTGGCCAGCCCCTTGAACGGCACACCGGGCAGCCAGGAACTCTGAGGACCTGCAGGTCTTATCTGCCCAACTTGACATCTAATACAGAGTCAAGATAAATGTATGTCTTCACTTAATTTTATTAAAAGATTCCAGCCAAACGTTCCCTATGGATTTCATTATTTTGATACATGTCGCTGCTTTTTGTGCAACCAGCTTGGTGCTGTCTTTCTTCTTAGTTTCCATTTGCCAGACTGACAAGATAATAAGGACTGGGAACCTTGAGATATATCATTTCACAAAGGGACACCACAAAAAATGCCCACACTGAAATGCACCATTTATCTGCCATTATTTCCCCACTCAAAATGCCCACGATCTATAGTTTTGTCTCCTAGCTGAGTGACAAGATAAATCCCTAAGATTATCTGTTGGAGTCTTACCGATAAACACCGTGCAGTAACCACAACGTATGATTCACCAACTGATTCTATACCGACGATGGTAGTATTATCCAATATGACTAATTAGCACTTTCCGCTGTACTGCCACAACGCAGAAGGAGCATGCTGGCCATCTTGTAGAAGGGAGTGCCTGTTCAAGGATGCCGCTTAGACAGCAATCCTGTGCCTAGTGACCTCGGATTGGGCCCCACTGAAATCCATGGGCCTTACTTGCATAGGAGATAACATTCTCCAGAAAGGGCAGCTCCACCTTCCCCAACTGGGTGCCTTCCAAATGTTTTCCTCCACAAGATCCAAAACATCTGGAGGGTGTCTGATAACTCCTTAGCCAGGGCTGTATTTCTGACCAGCTCATGCTATCGCTGCGCTTGGGTGTTCTCCTCACTGGGAATGAGCCCTGTTAAATTAAACAGAAGCAAGAGATCCTTGCTTCTGCCTGGGGGTGGCGGGTCTATACCAAGGGTGCCAGAACCTATTTTGGGCCAAGGGTCAAATTTCATTTTGGAGAAGCTCTTGAGGGGTGCTGGGATGGAAGTAAAAAGAGATGGAGACAAAATTGTAACTACCATCCTGTTTTATACACCAGCACAAAACATCATCGTATTTAGTCTAAAGCTTACCACCAGTACCTAAGCCTCAGTGGTGCCATCTCAAACTTTTAAAATGGTAGCCAGGGGAGGGGATGGAAGCTGCTCAAAAGCTGGAAAACTACTAAATGATCGAGGTTGGAGGGGGAGTAAGATCAGGGCTGGATTAAGATAACTGAGGTTCTGCACCCTGGATTTGAAAACAGCTCTGTTCATCCTAAAGGTCAAATCCTTGTTCAGATGGCCATCTATGGTTGCAGCAGCTGCAGGAAGATGTTGCTTAGGGCAATATGATAAAGCCATCACATGGCAGGTAAACCTTAGCATGCAAAACACTGTATGAGCTCTGCATGAGCCTGCCTGGCTGAAAGTCCATCATCTGTTGGCTTTGTCAGATGAATGAGTAACATCTGATTCCCATTTCATGGCAATGGTAAAAGTCTGATTAAATTAGAAGTTCACTTTTGTAGGTTGGCTCAAAGAAGCGTAGAGTTTGAAGGGACTGCAAACCTCATCTAGTCAGACCTCCTGCCAGTGCAGGAAATCTGTCTATCCAGGCAATGCCTGAAAAACTGTAGTGGAGGAAAGTTAAAGCATCTTAGAAGACCCCGATGGTGTGATGATCACAGACAAACTATTAGCATGATGATGAAATGCAACAAGGATTTATATGTTACTTTTTAAAAGAGAAAATTTCCTACAATCAATTGTAAACGTTTTTTAAAAGAGTGTATGTTCAAAAGCAAACAAAGCAGCAACAAAACAGCAACCTAAAATGATTCCCAGTCTGGACCAATACAACAGTATTTAAGTTGTTAAGAGCCCAACAGCTTGACATTCTAACCCTATGTTTTTTGTTTGACATGTAAAGCAGATTGAAATAAAAAGGCCTTCTTCAAGCCAGCTGTACCTCCCTTGGGAGGAAGCTCCACAGATAATGTGGCCAACACTGAAAAGGCCCTGTCCGCTGTGCTCCATTGATTGAACTGTTTTTGTTGTTCAGTTGTGTCCGACTATAAATTTGGCCATGGGCCAGATCTCACCATACTTTTCAATCTTGTGCCACTTCTTTCGGCTGAACTATGCTCTGGCCTGCATCCTCTTTGATGGAGTCCAGCCACCTCGCTCTTTGGCGACCTGGTTTTCTCTTGCTGCTGAACAGTCCAAGCGTTTGAAAACTGCTCCATGGGATTTTCTTGGCAACTTTTTCTGAGGTAGCTCACCAGGTCTTTCCTCAGCCCTCCCCGTTTCTCCAGGCTTGGGACTGGCACACGCACACACGTGACCGCACGTGTGCGTGGCTGGGTTAAATTGTTTTTACTGGTGTCCCAGTGCAAAGTTTACCTGCCTGAGATTGCTAGTACGTCTGTTCACGCGCATGTGCTATCCACAGGGCACCACAGGGGGCGAGCCAGTTTTGCACACACAGTAACAATAGCCTGCAGGAGTGTCGGCAGCCTCCGGTCCCTCTCCAAAACTGCTGCTCCAGCTGCTGCTGCTGCAGGTTAGTTGCTTCAGGCCCAATGTGGGGCTGGCCCACACTTCCTACGCGGGTCACTAGAGGTGGGTACCCACGTGTCTACTCGCACGTTGACATACTTTCGAGCTGCTGAGTCGGCAAGAGCTGGGGCAAGCAGCAGGCAGCCACGCCGCCTCGCGGATTCGAACTGCCGGCTTTCCGATCAGCAGGTTTGGTGGCTCAGGGGTTCAACCCTCAATGCCACCTCACACAGGCTTCCCGGCTAACTGTACCATCACCATACTAAATAAATAAATGCTGGTGTCCTGGAGCTGGACACCTGTAAACCATTTTGCCTTAATGAAGACCAGCAGTTGAAACACATTTGATAAATAATAATACAAATCATGCCATGTATGGACCCTTTATTTCGTTTCCTCCCATATTTGTTTCTGCTGTCCCTTTTCTGCTGTTTCCCAACACGTGTGCACACTTGAGGTACGGGGGACCTTCACAGAGAGTTTACTGGCAGGCGTGCCAAAACCGAGTACACGTCAGTGGCTGTGACCAAACAAGAGTGAGAGGCAACTGACATGTGGTCGTTCTCTGCCTTACTCCACAGGCCGATTTTTTACCATCAGCCTATGGAAGGGAGCCATACAGAACTCAGACTGCGTTTGTAGAGGAGATTCCTGTGCTCTTAGCTTGCTGTTTTATTTCTTAATATTAAAGAGGAGATCCTGTCCAGAGCAGGAATGCCAATCTTCGTTTCTGCTTCGTAACAGAATCCGATTGCACTTTTGCTTCTGAACTTTGATTCCTGCGTTGTCCCTTGCATTCACTCCTATCTCAACTGCAGAGGTATGTGATGATCCAGAGAAAATGTCTGACATTTAAGATGCCATGGGATTATCTTACACGCCTGCACTAACACGCCTGCACTTAAACGTGCAGCGGTGGTACAGCCAGGGCTGGGCCGTAGAGCCTAGGTCCATGACCCCAAAGGCCTGGGATTTCCCAAATGAGCACACAGAGAGCAGCAGGAGCAGAGGAAAATGCCATCTTATTCCTGCCACCTTGAGTACAGTTAAAATGCAAAATCATGCACGTTCAAAGGAGCTTCAGAACAAAATGAAACAGTTTTGTCTGAATATCAAAGGAGTGTAGGAGCAGTTTTAAAGTGCAGAATGGCACTTGGAAGAAAGAAGTATTAGTTGCATACTTCACTACGGTAATATCCATTTAAAGGTGTTCCCCTTAAGGCCATCGGGTCCACAGTGTAAGAATCACCCAATACCCCACCCCACCCCAACACCCTACTTCAAAGGTGAAGGTGGGTACCAAAAAAGATCCAGGGCTCAGGGTGACCTTACCCCCTTATTTGCAAATATGAATTGGCATGTGCTCATGTGTATATCCTTTAATGTCAGTGTGTATACGTGTGTTTCCTAGGGATACATCTATGAGTATAAAGAGGTGAATGGGCGGGAGAGGAGGGCATTGGCTTTCAGGCTGAAAAACTCAGGAGGAAACCTGGGGAGGCGGCAGCAGAGGTGACGCAGGTATGAGCGAAAAGAGAGCTCATCCAGGGGATCGGATCCAACCGAAATCTGTCCCTGTATTTCAGCAAGTGACTGCACAGCCGCCCCCCACAGAGATTTGGGGTTCCAGCTCTGGCGCACTCCTATCTAGCACTGTCCCTTCTCTAGCTCCATTCGTGCTACATACGTGTGGATAGCACTCTGCGTGAATGTGGAGGGTGGCATTGTGTCCGCTGCCTTCCCAACCACCACGCATCCCTCCGCAGTTCTGGACAGAGCTGCACTGAACGCGCTGCTGGAGTGGGGATTGTGCAAAAAAGTCGCCGAAACCGGGGGAGCGCCGGCGTGCAGTTTTGCGCGCATGCCGCGCACACGAAGCTGCAAGGCGCAAGAGAGCCTCGCGCAAACACACGGGAGCCCGCGGCGTGGAGGGGGGGCCGCTCTCGCGCCCCTCCCAAGTTTCCCATCCACACACTCGTCCCGGGGCTGCCTTAGGGCTGGCGTTTTGAGCCCGCGGGCCATAGCGTCCAAGGATGGCGTGAAAGTTCAACCCTCGGAGGCTCTTTGCAAGTCACCGCCCGAGGCTTCCGCCAGCCAGCACGACGGTGCACGTGTGAAGCAGCCCCTTGCGCGACTCCGGGGCCCTCCCCGCACGGCGGGGAGAGATCAATCGGGAGAAGGGTGGGGCTGCTCCGCAGCCAGCCGCTGGGAGCCGAGCCGAGCCTGCCTCTCGGCTTCCCCAGGCCCTGCGGGACCCCTTCCTGGCCGCTAGAGCCCTCCCTCTCGTCGCTGGCGCTGCCGATACCATGCCTAGCCGGGCGCACCGGCGGCTCAGAAGGGGCTCCGGCTGGCCGGGCGGGAGGCAAGCAGCTGCGGAGCGGGCGGGCGACCCGAGCAGGGCTGGCTGAGCCGCAGGAGGCGACGAGAGCCGCTCGCCCAGGGAGGATCGTGCGAGGCGTCCAGGCTCCGGCTTTTCACGTGCCACGGAGGGAGTCGGGACTGAGCAGCGCCCGTGGAGTTGCGGCGGCCAGCGGGTGCGGGCTCTCCAGCCGGGCTGCGCCAGCGGAGGTCTGGCCGGAGGAAGGCTGCAGAGGTCGGTGCCCGCGGGCTCGGGGAGGGGCGGGCGGGCGGACGCATTGTTGTCTGGTCCTGCTGGATGCGCGGAGCAAGTGGAAGCGGGATGGGACGCCGCCGCTCCGCTCTGCGGTGGCGAGAGGCGCCGGGAGGAGGCGCGGCACATCGCCATTGTCAGGCTCCGCGGCCGCGCTGAGCTGCTCGCCTGCGCTCACGCCCGGCGGCGGCGGCGGCGGCACCGGCCCCGGCACCGGCAGAGGTGCGAAGGGGCGCCGGCATGTTATTTCCTTTCCCGCCCCTCCCTTCTGGCACATCTAGTCCACGAGCTGTTTTGCGCGTGTCTGGGTGTTCCCGGGAACAAAGCTCCGAGTGGGGCAGCGTGCCTGGCTGCGGGCACCCTTGGGCCATACTTTCGCCCGGCTGGAAGTTTGGACGTGCGTGTTCGTGCTGCGGGTCCCTTTTTTCCTCCAGGCTGCTGCAAGCTGCTTTCCCTCCCCTGAGCTCCTTGGCTTGCATGGCACAAACACGCACACACAAACACACAGCTACGCCATGTGCTTTGTTCTTAACGATCTGTTGAGAGACAGAGAGAGAGAGGGAGCGAATGGAGAGAGGGAGGGAGGAAGCGCGAGGATGTTTCATTTAGCAGCAAAGGAGTTACTTAGCTGCACGTAGAATCGAGCCCCGAGGCGGGGATTGAAGAAGCACTTAAGTATCGGGAACTTGTTCAGACCAGCCGAGTGTCTGCGTGTGTCTGAGAGTGAATGAATGGATAGACGGATGGATGAATGGATGCAGATGCAATTACTACAGGGCATCTCTTGAAGCTGTCAGTTCTCTGTAACTAAACCCGGCAGGGAAATGTTATGATAATGGGGAATGTGAGCCCAGGATAAGAAATACAACTGCTAGGAAGACTGTGGTTCACCCTCTCCCTCCTTCACCCCCCCCCACAGAGAGGGGGGGGGAGAGCTTTCAGATATTTCTCCCTGAGCATGCTTTTTATTAGAAGGCAAACCCTGAAGACTCGGCTAGACCAATAAAGACATGGGAGAAGGACCGAGGCTTTCTTTGCCGCCCTGGCATCAGAGTCCCTTCCTAGGCTGTGCTGATCTCAAGCTCCCTTCTGATTTGTTTAAACAAATTGGACAGGCAGAAAGGTAAACGGTTTCAAGTGCAAGACCACAAGTGAGGGTAGAGCAGCAAGTTACCTTATCCGGTCTTTAACTGGACTTCTCTCTCATCAGTACGTGAAAGTGCCCCGAGCAGCAGTGCTGGCTTGGTGGCTGTAGCACTGTCCTGAAAGAAAGTATCTGCATTTAGCTGGGCACGAATGTAAGGGCCGAAGAAGGAAAATGACCGATGCAGACGGATTCGAGAAATATTAAAAGATTAGTCAAGCAAGCGTTACTGGAAATACTGATTGTTTTTTTTCCATTTCAAAACAATATTTCTTAAGTGAGACACACATTTTCTTTGTTTTTAGATGGTGCAGCTGTGTTTGGTAATCGCACATCCTCTTAGAAGAAGGATTCTTCCTGCATATGGATAGTTGGGGTGCTGTCTGCCATTTGCAGTCCTTAGGAGCACTTGTATTAAAAACAATAGATTGAAAAAATCTGCCACCCAGTTTACAGAAGGAACTTTTCTCAGCTGGGTAAAACTTTTTTAAAAAAGTTTAAGCAGTTAGTCAGGTACATGCTGCAGTCCTTAAGAAAACTGCAGCATAAGAACAATTCTTTATGCCGATAGAAGTGCCGCGCTGGGCCAGGCAGCCTTTGAGGACCTCCTTGCCACTGTGCCTGGTGCTAAGGAAACACCCCTTAGAGCCAGGCTGCCAGGGCCTGGCCGCCTGTACGCAGACCTGTGACGGCTGGCTTTCTGAGTGGCATGGCTCTGTAGAGAGCTTGGGCAGCCTTGCTCTTCTGGAAGGATCCACGCAGTGGGCGGTGGCAGAGTGCTAGGTAAGCAGCAGGTGAGAGGTGAGGCCACAGCAAAGAAAAGGTGGGTGGACAGGTGGATGCCGGTGCCACCGTGGCAGGTTCTTGGGTGGTGGGGGACTCACTTTGCTGCTCTTCCTGCTCTGCTCCCTAAGGCAGGAGCCTCTGAGCCTGTTGAGCCTGCTTGAAGTCAGGCGCTTTTGTTTTCTATCTCCCACCTGTGGGAGGTGGGGAGGGCAGCACAGATTCAGTTAGGCTGGGGTGCATGTGTCCGCTTCAGTCCTCTGCCCACATACCTGGCAATAAGCCCAGTTGAACTCAGTGGGACTTACTTCTGAGTAAACATGGCCAGGATTGCACTAAAAGCCACTTACTTTGCCCCAGAGAGAGAGTACAAAGGCTTTAGTTGGTTTGCAAATATTTATTTATTTACTTATGACATTTGTATGCCGTCCAGTTACTAGCGTCTCTGGATGGCTAACAGCATAAATAAATTGACGACCCACTCTGGCTGCAAATACAATAATAAAATTCAATATTAAAACATATTAAAATATTGATTAAATAAAAAGGTCTTAACCAGGTGCCAAAATATTGCATGTTTCTTATCTTTTTCATGCTTTATTTCTGCAAACGCTGAAACAGTCTAGAAATAAATCTTTGCGAAGTCAGATCCTAACTTTGTTAAAGCATATAATTTGGTCAACTTTTTCATGCTATTTGTTGTACCGCCTTTCCTTTGTGGTTTCATTCCATTTCCTCCTTCATTTCCTAGAATAGTCTGTCTTCCTGCACTGTTTTCTGTGTCTGTTTCCTCTCTTCCTGCTTTTCTGTGGTATCTCTTGCCTGATAATGTGTTCAGTCGGATCTGAGTTGGAGTGTTGCTTTCCACCTTAGCTCTTCTCAGAATTACAAACTTTCTGCATCTCAAGGTATTTAATAGCCTCTACATCAAGCTTTCCCAACCTGTGCCTTTCGGATCCATCAGACTTGCATCATTACCAGCCTGTATGAGTTCACTGTAAACGGAGAACACCGTGGGTGAATAAAAGCTTTGTGGTGACTTAACGTAGCCGGTAGGATGTGAACACATTGTAATATCCTGCCAAGTTGTCAGGGGATTTCTTTTTTCTGCCTGGAATTCTGGTCAGGCATGGATGTGTGACAAAAATCTCCTCTCAATGAGACATTACAGACAAATGAACTTAGCAGAGATATCTGTTAGATAGAGAGACAGTGTGGAGTAGTGGTTATAGACTTGGGAAATCTGGATTCTGGTCCCCACTTGGCCATGAAGCTTGCTAGGTGACTTTGTCACTTGATCCTCAGCCTAAACTACCTCATAGGGTTGTTGTAAGAACAGAATGAAGAGCAGGAGAATTTGATAACCCCCCTTGGTTCCTTGCAAGAGAAAAAAGGGTGGGATATAAATATAAAAAAATCAATGAACCAAGTGCTGTTTCATGCAGAAAGTTTCAGCCTGGTAAACCATAAGCTAAATTTAATCTATAACTGAAAAATTCTATGTATATAATACAGAATTAACCACCTTCAGATGATATTTTATGTTCTGTAAAAGGTTATGCCAAACTTTTGACACCATAATACGGTAGATTTGCAGTCTTCTGCATATTTACTCAGAAGTAAATTAAATTGTATCTAATGGGGCTTACTCTCCAGCAAGTCTGTAAAGAAGTGAAGGAATACAGCACGATCCTTCACAATGCTAGAGAACCGAGTCCCATTGAGTTCAATGGCACTGACTCCGAGATGAGATTGCAGCTTTACATTAACTTTTTCATATACTAGCAAGTATTATTACCGACTTTGGACAGTCTGAATATGGCAAACCGTCTAAATCAATCACAAAAAGTAGGTGCTGTCGTCTCCTTGGTAATGCTTCTGCCTGAAACAAACGGGTTGAGAGCGTTACTGTTTGGCAGTGGTCCCTCATTTCTTCTGTCTTTCCTCTGGTTTCAGTCGAGGGCCTCACCCGAAGGAGAGATTGGCGGGTCTCATGTTGGCCTTTCTCACCTGACTGAGCCAATCCGAGTAAACTTGGTCTCCAAAGGAAGAGTGGAAAGAGGCAGATGCGTGATGAATAGACAGAGGCCTGTAAACCCTGATCAGATCCCATGGCGTGGCTCCCTGCCACTTTGTTCTAATTTGGACTGATAAAGAGAAAGCGGAGAGCATCGTCTGGGTAATGATTAAAACGAGCATTAGCCAGACCAGTCATTTGAATTAATTGAAAGCATGGGTTTGCTAGCAAAGTTTTTAATCTTTTATTTATTTGATTTTTAAAAGACATGAATGCATTCTTTTTATGAAATGCTGCTTTTGTTCTCACCAAGGTGGCAAGCCAGCAGGTGGGAGCACATATGAAGTATGACATGCTGGCTGGGGATGATGGGAGTTGCATTCTGATAGGTTGGGAAAAACTGAACTTGTAATGAAAATGTCTTCATCTGAAATAATTGGATATTTCCCCACGGAAAAGGAATCCATCCATATAGAAAACCTCCTTTTATCTGTCCTGAATCTCACACCAGTCAGCTTCATGGGATGACCCTGGGTTCTCCTATTACGTGAAAGAGAGAAAATTGGGTCCCTCTCCACTTTCTCCTTCCTGTGCATAATTTTAAACACCTCCATCAGAATTCAGAAAGCAAAGGCTTGGTGAACTTTCCCGAGTGATAAATAGTGCTCAGGCAGAGTAAATCAGGCCATGCTTGCAATAGAATAAAATCATGTTTACCCCTGAATATGCACAAATTTTTATTCAGAGGAAATCCAGGCTAGAAGGAAACTAACTTGGTTTTGGCTGGCTGCTAGGCAACCTTCCTCCCCTTGTGACACCTGGTTGCACCTGGTGCATCCAAAGCGTTAATTAGTGCTGCACCCTGAGTGGCTCCTGCCATTGCACCTACTAAATACTCTAAAAATTCTAAGAGCAAATTAGTCCTTCGTTTTCCCCCTTTTTTGGTGTGATCCCCTGCCATTGCTTTCCCAACAATGGTGTTCCTTCATGGACCACTGTTAAGTGCACTTCCTGCTCAGAATCCCAGACCTTTTATGATCTGGGGACAATGCTTCCTGGATGCTTCCTGAAGTATTGGAGAAGCTGGAAGCAGCTGGCAACGTCGAGCAGAATGCCTGTTATTCTCTTGCATGTTGAGTAGCGTTGGCTGATAGGATCAAGCATTTGGATAATAATATGCATATTACACTGTGGGAGATCTACCAGCAGTCCTAAGCCTAATTCATTCAATGGAATTAAGCACGCATCAGAATAAATAGGATCGTAGATCTTGGATTGTGCCCCCGCAGGACTGATACTGCTGGAACTGGGGACTTGTGCATCCAGTGCCCTATTGGGATGAAAGCAGAAGTGCAGAGTGCCAGAGGTGATCTTTACCTGCCTGACTGCCCTGTTTGGACAGACAGGCCTTTTTGCTCATTTAGCAATGACCTTCAGAGGGGAACGGAAGGAGAGGGAAGAGATCCAGGATAGCTCATATGTCGGCATCTCCAGGGGCCTGCTCCCCGTCCTTTCCCCTTTTATGGTGGAGTTCTGGAAGGCCAGCTGGCACAGTTCTTTCCACAATGGCTGTGAAAGTGCGGGGGGGGGGGATGAGGGAGACTCTCCAACTCTCACTTTGGAGATTGGTGCACCATCTCCAAACTTGGAAGTAGGGGTTCTCCATATACTTCTTCCCTCAGACAATGTCTAGGGACCACCGATTTGCTCCCTGAAGCAGAGAATACTAAGAGAGCAGTCATGTCTTATACACTGAGAAGTAAGCCCTATTGAGTCCAGTGGGGTTTATGTCCACCTATTCGGGGTATAAATTTGCAGCCTATTTTATTCAAAGACCATATGAAGAGGACTGCTTTCGCACCACTGCCTAGGAGCAGTGCGAACATGTCAGTCTTTCAAGGATGCTTCTTATTTCTGCATCTGTTGAGCTGAATCTTAAACAAAATTGAATCAGTGCTTTGCTTTCAATCCATTTGGTGTCTATTCTTGGAATTTGAACAGCTTGAAACAGGCCCTTCTTTCAGCATTTTACAGTGATGCTTTCTGCAACTCTAAATCAAAAACGGAAATAAGTAGTTTTGTAATTTTTTTATTTACTATCCCTCATTTCTGACATAGAAAACAGTGCATGGAGAACCTTGCCCAAATCTGACAGGTAAGCAGGGCACCTGCAGTTACAGTGGTACTTCGGCTCACGAATGCCTCAGCTCACAACCAAATCGGGTTGCAAACAAAAATTTCATAAAAATTTTGAATCAGGTCGCAAACTCCTCATTGGGTGGCGGCCATAATCATGCAGGGGGGACATGGCTGAGATCGCGTCCGTCTTTCCTGCATGAGCGCAACTGCGATCTTGGCCATCTCTCCCCCCCCCCCAGACGATCATGCCCATCTACACCACCCCCGAGCACACCCACATTCACACCCGTCTCTCCCCGCCAACGTGCCCACGTTTGTGCCTGTCTCTCCCCTCCAGCGCACCGGGATGACAAGCGCGATTGCGCTTGTGCTGGGGGGGGGGGCAGGGAGATGGCCGTGCTCGTGCTCAGGGTGCTGGGGGGGGGGGAGATGGCCACAATCTTTGTTGTTCTTTGTCACTTCGCTTTACATTTTTTGATTAAAAAAATAGTTACAGAACAGATTAACCTTATTTACATGGAACCTTATGGGGAAATTTAACTTGGCTCACGATCAGTTTGGGTCACGACCAGAGTCCTGGAACATGAGCCAAGGTACCACTGTATTTATATGATCAGCCACTTACACATTGGTAAAAAAGAAGAAATGCTTCACCAAAAATGAGAACAAGTGAGGGCACAGATCTGTATAATCTTTGAATATGCAAATTGTGTTGTTACACATTTAGACATACTTAATATAAATAAAAATATATTACATCGGACCACAGAGGGAGTATGGTCAGGTGACCAGGTGCTTACTCTGTTTACTCTGCATCTGCTAACAGTTGACAGACAAACTTTGAGGATTCTCTTGTTTTTTTCTTTAAACTGCCCATAAAACAAAAGATGCATTCAAATAGAGGACTTCTTGGTCTACCTTAAAGCCCACACAAGCATTTTTAACAACCTCAGTTAATGCAGCATAGGACATCACGGCAAAAGATTTTATGAAGTAATATAACAGCAGCTGAAATTAAAACTCCAGGATAGATCTGTCTTCTTTGTTGGGAATGCCCTGCACACGTATGTAATCTTATCCAGCATTTGTGAGTGTGTTTATTTATTTATTTTTATTAGATTTATATCCCACCCCTTTAGCCAAAATGGCTCTCGGAGTGGATATCAGGAGCCACATCCTTTAATGAAGTGCTTGCTGCTCTCCTCCGGCACCTCTTTGGGATTGGTGGATTACGTGGTTACAGTATTGTTTTTGGAAAGCTGATCACAAATGGCTCAGTTTATGTGGCATGATTGCAAGTTTCAGTGCTTCCTGGCCCAGGAGAAAACCGTATGTCTGCACACTCCTTCCTGAGCTTGGCTTTGGTGCTTTTATCCAGGTTTAGTTAAACCACTGCTTCTGGCTGTATCTACTGGAATCTGCAATTTTAAAAATGTAGTTTGCAAGCAAAATATGAAACTGGGAAGAGGCACGACAAGGAAGCAAAGGTCCCATAGCTTATTTGTGGATTAGCCTGGGATCACATCCAGAGTGGGCCCTATTCGGCATAACTTCCCCACCCCTGTTCATCATGATAAGGAAGTAGGAAGCATATTTCTTGAGCACCAGCAGAGTTTTGGATTGGATCCTACCATTTAAATTATGACAAAGCCTTGCCTGTAATTGTAGATTTTATTAAATGGACTAAGACCAAAAGAAAAAAGGAAAGGAAAAAGAAAAGAGCATCTGTTCTAATTTCACAGAATCATAGAACTGGAAGGTGCTAGTTAGTCCACGGAGTCCAACTGCCTGCTTGGTCAAAGAAGCATCCCTGACAGATGGCTGGCCAGGTTTGCTTGAAATCCTCCAGCAGTGGAGAACCCATAAGGTGTTTAAAATTATACACGATGTGAAGAAAATAGAGAGGGAGACATTATACACTTTAAAGACAAAACATGTATCATGGCCTGCAGTCCCCGCATTAAGGACAAGCCATACTTAGGAACAAACTGTGATAAAACCTATTATTTTTTTAAAAAAATACTGTGTGCTGGGGGTGGGCTACTGATAGTTCCAATTTTTCCACTTTCACAAGGGCCCTGCACCCCAATTGTGGAGGGTGGGTTATACGTGATCTGACTTACTTACAGATTCAACTTAAAGACAAGTTTCCATTTTCTCAGGAATAGAACTTGTTCATAACCCAGGCACTGCCTATCTTACGTTGAGTGGGGCTGTGGTCCAGGCTTAGCCTAATCCAGACCAAATAAGCCGATTCAGGCAATGCCTGAACCAGGGCAGGACTCCTCCAAAGCAGATCAAATGGGAATGAAAACCTCTGGGCGCTTGACTAGCTACCTGGATTCAGGCGAATGCAAAGCTCCAGACAACACGGATTCTTTTTTCCCCAACTCTCTGTTTAAGGAAATGCCACAGCGGGGAGAGGAGGACGTGTGCTTCTGCGAGGGCAGTTCCAGCTTCTCTCACAGCAGCGGGTTCTTCCCGAGCCCTTCACGCCCAGGGTGTTGAAGTAATGTAGTGCAGTGTGCTGTGTCCACTTGGTAGTTGTCCTTCCCAGGAGCAGAAACAGAGAAGAGGTTTCGAACATGGAGTCTTCACGGCCTGAGAACGTGCAGCACTGGGTGTTTGCTTAAGAAATGCTGGCCGCTCATGTCCACCTGCCTCTCTCCTGTATGCTCCACCCCCATCCCTGGCTCCTGCTCTCTTGCAACTTCTGCCCAATGGAGCGTATTTTAAAGAAAGCCTTGAACTGTTTTTCATTGATCATCCTGGCACCAGCACCCGTCCTTTTGACATTTTTCAGGTTTCCTTCCTAGGGACACCCAGGAACATGGGAAGCTTATATTGAGACATAGCATTGGCCCAACACTGACTGGCAGCAGCTCTTCAGAGGCTCAGAGGAGATTCTATCCCGCACCTACTTAGAGATGCCAAAAACTGAACATGGGGCATGTTGCGTGCAATCCTTTGGCTTGCCCTTTCAGCCTTGGCCCCTTGTGTCTCTAGGACATAAATCATTTTCATACAGAAATACATTCAGCAAATTTAAAGAGTCCCACCAAAACTGCTGAATCCATCCTTCCTGAAATGTTGTAGGTTTATTAGCTAATGACACCTCTATGTTACGTATCATTTTCACAAACATTGCCCACAAAGAACACTAGAGGATAAGCACATCTTTTTTCAGAAACCCTAAACTGTAAGGGCAGGTCTTGCTGAGAAAGCTGTGCAGTGATTCACCTCAAACTTGGTGTGCTTGATTCCTGAGAAAAGGTAATCACACCTGCAAACTTAATACATTCTCCCTGAAATAAAAAAGTTATTGGTACTTTGCTTTTAAAAACAAAATTAAAAAATCAAAACCTCTTGGTCTGAAATTTGGGGGCTAATATGCCTGTATACGTCATCTAATTCTAACAAAGAGCAAAACATCAGCCCTTTGTTGATGCCCAGCGTTAATGAAGGGAAGGCATGGCGTTTTAGTCTTCCGCATAGAGAGCTGGTTTTGGCCCACAAGTCTAATTGCATAGCAGAGTCAGTTTGAGGCAAATGGGATTGTTTTCCAAACCGGCACCTAAAACCAATGTTGTGGTTTGTGTATACTCTGGATACAAGTATGCAGACACAGGTGGTTATGTGGAGTGGAGTGGAGTGAACAGTATAAGCAGTAAGGTTAGATGGAAGTGAAATACAGAAAGTACAGGTGGTAATAGGTCTCCTTAACAGTGGCCATTCACCTGGGGATCTTATTATACTTACTAGTATATTATAATAATTATGATAATTATAATTATAGTATTATTAGATCAGATTTATCAAATCATATCATGATTGTTTATCTCATTTCTTTATCGCTGCATAGCCAAAGCTCTCTGGCCTCTTTACACAATCCATTAAAAAAGGCTGATAACATACAATAAAATGTCATAAAATCAGAAGAAACATTTAAAAGTTTAAAGCAGCTAAAAACAGAGGATAAGAACCAGGAATAACAGAAAAGCAACTCTGAAACACCTGGTGATCCCCCTCAAGCCCTGGGGTGGCCAGGTAAGTTTGGAAAAGCCTTAAAAAAGAGGGGTGTCTCAACCAGGTGCCAAAAAGATGACAGATTCATCTTTTAATCTGTATAAGTATTTCTTATAAATTAATTACTATATTCATGAAACAGTTGTTAAGTGACAACATGAGCATGCTAGGCTGGGGTGATGGGAGTTGTCGACATACCTGGTGGAGACAAATAGCCAGGTTCCTCTGGAGTATCTGGTAGAATATAAATTTGGCCTGCTTATTTTTATTTCATTTTTTAAAGTCAGAGATAATGGTTTAAGGCTGTAATCCTATGCACACATAATTGGGACTGAGTCCCATTGACTACATTGGAGCTTCCATCCAAATAGGATTGGAGGTTGCATTTTCAGCTAGGATGGAACAAAAGGAGACTGAGGTTTGCTATGTTTACAAATACCAATTTATAGGTTCAGCTGCAAGTTTGCAATACTTACTATAAACTGCACACAAGACACACCTTGCCATAGGCCAGAAGACTCTGAACAGGTGATCTGCTTCCTGTGCACGTGCTGCTTGTGGGTATCTTTGAGTCCATACTCTGCTGTTAGCTTTATCTTAGAATCAGACCTGGACCAAACACCACTTCAAGAAGAATAGGGGTGGCATGTGCAGCGTGTAGCCATCTAAAAGCTTTTGCCCTTCCCAGCAGAGCCAATGGTGAGGGATTATGGGAATTGGTGGTGAAAACATCTGGAAGGCCACAGTTTATCTCCCCTTAAATAGAGGGTGTCTTCAAATGGGGACTGTCTTCAGTAAAGTAGGACACATGGTCACCCCATTTTTAGCCTTCATAGCCTGAATCACAAGTCTAAAATTCACAAGTCTATAAATGTTTGGAATTATGTGCTAAATTAATTGCCCCTGCTATTTAAAAACTCTGATAAAGTATTAATTATAAAGGCAAAGAAACAAGATTGCACATTTTAGTTCCCCTAGGATTCTGTTTGTGTATTTTGTTTTTAAACAAGTGCAAGGAAGTGACAAAACTAATTTCCTAATGAAGGTAATGCAAATTGGAACTGTGTGTCTTAGAGAATGGTGACAAAGCAAAAGCTTGCTTCAACCCAAATACATCCTAATTGAACTTCTTAATATTGCTTCATTCATTCCTCTTAATGCTGCTTTATCATGTCTAAGGGTAGGCAGAGAAGATCCACGTTGAGCAGGATTATAAAATGTTGGCTTCAAATGAGGATTGAATTGGTAGGTTTGTTGAATTAACATTTCTTAATTATTTACATAATCCTGTTTAATAATGTATGGTAAAACTATTCTAAAAGAAATTGGACAAGAGAAGGAAATATTGCTACCAAATTCATCTGATAAACCCGTTTTCATTGGGACTTAATTAGGGTTTTAATAACAGATAAACTCAACTGGAGAAAACTTGGTAAAAAGCAAGGCTGTTACACAGAACTGTGCCAAAAGAAGGAAATGTTGCAACCACATTAGGTTGGTAAACATCTTGCCAGTGAGCTCTAATACAGATTTTAATAACAGATAATTTCAGCAAGGGAAAAAAATTAAAGACATACTGTTGAATACAACAGTTCATATTTCATACATATGTCGGGTGAAACCTTGAAATTGTGACAACAGCTTTACTCACTATGAGTTTTTTAACACCATATGAGGTGCTGATTATACCCTGCAAATCCCAACATGTGACTTGGACCACTCTAAAGTCATTTTTCTATACAGACTGACCCAGATATGAAGATCTTCAGGTTAGGCCCCTTTTCTGCCTCACTAATATTTGAATTAGGTTCAGTGACATCTTTAGAAAGGGACTTCCTGGTAGATGCTACCAAGTTTTCTTCTCTGATGGCCTTCCTCTAGCAGGCATTTTTTTTTTTCCAAAAACGGAAGACTTCTGTCCCATCAGTTGCCTTGTTAATGCCTTCTAAATGCACAGTTTGTTCAACTTAGCACATTTATTGGTTTTTTTAATGTTTTATATAACAGTTTTCATATACTTATTTTTAATTTGTAGTCTGTGATTTGTGAAGAAAAAACAATTTAATAGAGCTATTTTGAAAGGATAAATTATTTCAGGATTTTGTTGTTCCTGCTGTTTCCAGGGGGCTCCTCTAAATGATCTGTAAAAGTTTCATCCTGCAGCCATATGTTCTTATGAAATGATTCATTATATTTGTATCATATGTACTACATAAGAAATGAACTAAGGACAAATATTCCCCCCTGTGCCCACAAGATCTCTTTATAGCTGCATCCAGAAGAGTCATAATCAAAAGCTCAGCAGTCAATTTCACAGTGTAATAGGGTGTGGATGATTTTAATTAAAGAGAGGTGCTAAATCAACCAAGGATCTTCCTACAATAGGCCAAGCTATATGACAAGTGGGAAAGTCATTATTAGGACTCTTGGTGACTTTCTCTTTGGTTAACAGCAGCCACCGAGGAGGTTGTGGTCCTGAGGGTGCAGAGGTTAGCCATTTCCCTGACTTAAAAGTGCCCTTCCCCAAAGCTGCTATTAGCTAAAGGGTGGGGGAAATACAGGTTGACCTTGATTGATTGATGGACGATTTAAGGTATTTATATACTCACCTTCCTGCTCAACATAGTTATGCAATGGAGTTTACAATGCAGATTACAACAAAGTAACAAAAATTAAATATAGACTATAATAGTTATAATATCAGTTAAATGTCTCAATTAAACTTAATTTCCAGTAAAATATACTAGTTTTCCAATACTTAAAATGCAAACCATTCAAACACAAGAGATTCCAAATGCTTTAACTTGATGTTGTTGTTAGTCGCGAAGTCGTGTCCGACCCATCGCGACCCCATGGACAACGTTCCTCCAGGCCTTCCTATCCTCCACCATCCCCTGGAGGCCACTTAAGCTCACACCAACTGCTTCAGTGACTCCATCTAGCCACCTCATCCTCTGCCACCCCCTTCTTCTTTTGCCATCTTTTGTTCCCAGCATTAGGCTCTTCTCCAGGGAGTCCTTCCTTCTCATTAGGTGGCCAAAGTATTTGAGTTTCATCTTCAATATCTGGCCTTCTAAAGAGCAGTCAGGGTTGATCTCCTCTAGGACTGACTGGTTTGATCGCCTTGCGGTCCAAGGGACTCGCAGGAGTCTCCTCCAGCACCACAGTTCAAAGGCTACAATTCTTCGGCACTCAGCCTTCCTTATGGTCCAGCTTTACTTAATAGCTAACGGTTAAAGCAGTGGGGTGCCATAGTGAACAGCAGCTTCAGATGTGAGAGGAGCTGAGGGTATTACCCCGGTGAAGGATTAAAATAGCTTCTTGGCACCAGTCCAAATAACCTCTGTGGATGCTTTTAGCAGAAGAGAGCAGACATGAGAACCCCTGCATGGAAAGGCAGCTAGTTTGGGCCCAGACTCAGCCTAGTTCTATGCTAGTGCATTTTGAAACAGTCACTGAATAGGTTGGAGCAAAGCTAGGCTTGCAGCAAGGGTTTCTAATGGGTGGTGCTGCCAAAACCAATTTAAGGATAGTGTCAGCATGCATGTAAAGATATATGGATAAGAAGTGAATATGTTGTCTTGGTTTGGTTGGCAAGTGGCTTGCATCCAAGGTACAGTTACACTGTGGCAGGGTCTTCTCTGTGGAATAGGATTTTGGAGGCTAGCCCAGTCAGCATTTATCTGTGCTAAAGATGTGTAAGACAGACAGGCACATAATGAACTTTGCATAATGTTGATTATTTACTTTCTTGTGAAATACAGTTTCATCTGAAGTTTTTAAATCAACACATTGCTGCAAATCCTAAAACTCTCCCTTTGAACATAAGGAAAGTTTTTTTAAATGGTAGATCCAGCTTGAATTGATGTAACAACTCTTAATCTTTTCTAGCTTTGATTTAAGATAGGCTACTAAGATATTTTATTTTATTTTATTTTTAAGGGGTAAGAAAACCCCTTCCCTTCCATTTCAGGTCATTTGTATATTCTAGCTTAAATTCAGTGGAATTATCAATTTATTCTCTACAAGCATAGATGAAGAACAGTGTTTCCTTCTGAGATTTGGTGTTCATATGTCTTTATTTTAATGTGAGGAGACAATAAAGCTGCTGTTTAGATACAATTTTCCTTTCTTTCTTGGATTGTTTTGTCTAACTGTCTGTGTCATTTCCTTTATTCTTGTCAGCTATTTGCAGTTTGGTGTTTGATTTTACTTTGTGCTGTACCATTTTTCTGCCTTGCCAAGTTGTCAGATTATGCATGGCTGAAATGTATATGGAAAAGTCAGAAACAGATGGATCTTGCAAGGAATATTTTAGAGATGTCAGATTGAAAACAGAGTAGAAGAAATGTATTCCGCTGAACACTGATGGCATCTGTTGGTGTATTTCCATGATTAGGAGAGAGTCTCCATGGTTGATGTCAGGTTTGAACAGGTTCTGGACAGAGTTTCCCTTGGTGAACTCTCTGACTAGTTGCGGTTTCTTGAGGTTTTCATGTGAAGCTGGGAGCAGCTCATGGCAGTCATATTAAGGCAGGAAGAACCAGGACCTTGGACAGCTCCAACTGTGGGCCTGTCCTCATTGATACTAGAAGTCAAGGTTAGCCATCAGGACTAGTAGTATTGCTAGCCACCTGCATCATAAACTTGTCCAGTCTTCTTTTAAAGGCATCCAGATGAGTGGCCACTGCTGCTTCTTGTGGAAGTTCATTGCATAGATTAACTTTTATCTGTCCTGAATCCTCCATTAGTCAGACCGTGGGATGAAACCAGGGTTATGGAGATGGAGACAAGTGCCTCCCTCTTCCCTTTCTCCATGCCATTCATAATCTTGTACACTGTGATCATGTTTCAGTTCACCGTTTTTCTAAGTGAAACAGTCTCAGATGCTGTGAAGACTCCCCATGGGCAGGCCTCTTGATAACTTTGTTTGCCCTATTCTGCATTGTTCTAACTATACAATATGCTTTAGGTATGATGACCACCTAATTGCTAATTGCTAATATAGTTGCACCATAGTCCCGAGGTTTCGGCAAGGGGCGGCATAGAAATGTTATAATAATAATAATAATAATAATAATCATCATCATCATCATCATATGATTTTGGCAGTTTAATATTCAGTTTGTTTCCTAATTATGCCTCACTTGGATTTTGCCTTTTCTACAGCAGCCACACACTGGTCTCACGTTTTCATCCAGCTACTCTCCACAATCCCAAAGTCTCTTTCTTGGTCTGTCATGGCCAACACAGATTGCATCAGCCTCTACTTTAAGTTGGGGGACAAGAAATAAGGGTTTAGGCCATGTGCTGAGTCGGAAGGGAGGCTGCGCTGTGCTGGAGCAGACATGGAAAAGATGGCAGGCTGGGAGCAGGCTTCAGGGTGGATGTTTGTAGCGTGCTTGGAATTGGTCCCCTTAGTACTTCTGGTTGCAGGAGCAGGAAGGCACAAGAAGTAGTCTTAAAAGGGGGACATCCACCCATGGCTGCTCCACTGAGCCGCCGTCACTGGTGTTGGCCAAGGAGAACCGGGCAAGGCTTTTTCACAACATTTGCCGAGTGGCTAACTTCTCACAACAGCGGAGTTGGTTGCCCAGGCTAGACAACAACAGTCCACCGCGGCTTCAAGAACCCCTACAACAAGTTGTGGGTTCTCATGGTGGGAAGCAGTCTGGAGTTGCATGATGCAACAACCCACCATGGCGTGCCATTGAAACCTAGTCAATTCAGGATTTTTCCCTCCTTAACTTATTCCTCAGGAATGTACTTTTGCAGTGGGGAAATGGGGTGAAGTGTTAACCCCACTTCCTAGAGCATCGTGAATCAGACTATCACATTAACTACATTGATTAGGAAAATGTTTAGTTTGCATCTTAGTCGCAAGATGGATGCCCAGCAATATGCAGCTTGGGGTCCCTTCCCTGCCAGATGCCGCTTCACCAAGCAGCCTGGTTGTCTGTCTACTCAGAAGCAAGGTCCCACTGGCTTAGTGGGGCCGGTTTCCATGTCCGCGTGCACCGGGTTGTACCTAATCTGCTCAGAGCAAGAACGTTTAGCGGCAGCAGATGGGCATCTGCAGTTGCATACATTTCCTGTTTTGTTTTGTTTTGTTTTGAACACACGGCCCTAGAAATAGCACAGAAGCTTCCTTAGCCAGACCGTGACCCAGCGAGCCACCAGGAGTTTATTCTTAGGAAGCAGGGGTCATGCAGCCCACAAGGATCCCAGGTTTCCTTTGCTTTTCTTCCAGGAAGACTAGAAAAACACTGTCCCGCCTGTGCCTCTCCAGACTCGAAGGGTGAAGGCTTAGCACACAATCTGTGGTATGTTTAGAAAAGAAAAGGCCTTACAATTCCCCGTGTGGCATACCCGTTAGAGCGTCGGACTGCGGCTTCAGAATTCTGAATTCTAGTCCCTACTTGGCCGTGAAGCTCACTGGGTGACTTTGGACTAACCAACTTCACAGGGCTGTTATGAGCACAAAATGGAGAGGCAATGGCTCATATAAATCATGCTGGGTTCCTTGCAAGAAGAGAGAAGGTGGTGTATAAATGTATGCACAACATACATAACAACAAATCCACTCTCTCTTTCCTAGTGTAAGAAATGCCTGCAATGGTAAGCACTACTCAACTCTCCTGAGAAGGAAGACGGATATTCTGGGCCTAGGAGGAAAGACAAATGTGCTGTCCCCACTTTCCTGTTGGACTTGTAGTGACGACTTGCTTTTTGTTGACTGTTTGTGCAACTGAGGTCCCTGGGAACACAAGAGTTGCTCTGAAGCCTTTTGCCATTGTTTCCCAAAGGCTGACATCCTGCCTCCAGCAGTAGCCAGTATTTGGTGTATTGGAAAAAATGGGTCAGATATTCGTGTGATCCTATGTGGCATTAGACCTACTGGCTTATATGACCTACATGCAGCCCTCGCATGGTTTCACCTCTCAGCCACCCTTGACATCTGTGAAGATGCAGACACTATGAAGGGAATAAATCTGGAATGAGAACCAAATTCAATCCTTTCATAGCCATGCATAGTGAAGCTACACAGGGTAAGGATTTGTGCTCCAGTGTAAGCACATGTGGCCACGATTCAGTCTGGGACCATGACAGCCTTTTCCGTTCCCCCTAGTCTTGTTCTGAAATTTCCACAAACATGGAGGTGGTTATGAAGTGTGTGTGTGTGTGTTGGGGGAGTCTCCATTGGATCCAGTCTAACCTTAGTATTTTGGTCAGGTGTCGAGTGTCCCTTGCAGACAATCATGTACCATGTGTAGTTATCAGAATGTGGGGCTCGAAGTGGCATGACATTGGGTGGGCCTAGAAGCATGGCCCCACAGCAGTTTGAAACGGAATATCTCACCCACAGGTAACCACGAATGGGCTCTTGTCTCTCTTCTCCCCACCACAATATTAAAAATCAGTATTAGACCGAAAAATGCTACTTTTCTTCCTGTTAGAGTGTCTATCTCTCTGGCCTTCAAAGTGTGAGTCCAGCTTTCTTCAGAAGGTGTATGCAGTTTCTGTAAATTCTATGAGCTTAAAAAAATATCTTGCTGATGGTGTTACAGATAAATTAGTGGGCTCTTGTCCTCTTTACTCTTCTTATGCAATTCACCACCATCCTTTTTTTCATTGGTTTTATTTTGAGATCCTAACCCACTTTTTATGTATGTGGTTTGAGTTTCTTGGTGAAGTTCAAAATATTTGCCTTATGGAGGCTCATTATGACAGGTTCTTAGACGTGTATTATAACATGAAATCGAGTCAATGTATGTGGGTGGTATGGGAAACACTTCCCACTTTGGGGATGTTTACATATAAAGGGGGTCCTGCTTTAGCAGGACAAGAAGAACGTGGCGGGGTGGCGAGGGTATGGCTTCTTTCTGTTCCCTCCATGCACCAAAATGTCTTTCTTTTCTGCAGTACGTTGTTCCAACCACTTTTTCTGTCAGATTTCACTGCAGGTATAAGATCCAAGAGCAGAGCAATGCATCTGGAGGATCCAGCATTCCTTCTGAAAATGTATCTTTTTTACTGAAGCATTTGAATACGTATAAGATCTCAGCCTGCTTTTGCAACAGAAATAGTATCTCTGATTTTAGTTTGCTGTCTTTTATTATGGTTGCTGGAAGCTATTTTATTGTATTTTATTAGATTTTTTAAAACAATGTATTGTTTATTTTGTACATTGCCTATGAAGAAGGGTAACATAGAAATGTTTTGCTTGATATAAATTTAGAAATGTACTAAAGGGAAGCTAAGTTACAGGATGGGAGGATAGAGTACCCTCTCCCAGGCATTGCTTTTGCTGCCAGGATAAGTCCTCCCTCACTTCCAGCTTTAATTATGATTCTGGGTTACAGGTAATTACTGCAGGTTGCAGACAAGTTCCATTCCTGAGAATTTCCTTAAGCTGAATTTGCATGTAAGTTGGATCATATAAGTAAGCCAAATGTTTCTCTTAGTATTTATATTTATTCTATCTTTCTGTGCATAGGAAACACTTAAGAAACACTACCATATTCACTAAAACATCTTAAACACAACACAGTATTGTAATAATGATGATAATAAAGTAATAATACAGTAATTAATATAGTAATAATACAGGTACTGGACAGAGAGACTCTTATGTATGTGTATATGTCTGTAGGTATACAGTATTGAAAAAATTATCATTAACTTGGCTCTTACGCCTGGCCTAATGTATGTTTGAGTTGCATTGTATTTCACCATGGTGAGTGTGGTCTTTAGAGTCCATTATAAGAAACAACGGTTTGTCCTAAGCTGTCTCTGCACCACCATTATTTGTTGTGTTGTCCAAACGCAGGATCATGGTCTTAATGGTCCCGGGATGCAGAGCAGGAACTGCTGGAGTTGCTCCAGTGTGGGCCAGTGAGCGTAAGGGAAGCAACAGGGAGCGATGCAACGTGGAACTGAGTATTAGGTGTGGTGGTTTTATTCCTTTGATGAAGTGGAAACCACTTGATTGCCAGATAGATCAGAGCGAAACACTGTGAACCACGGTTCCCACGCAGGTTTGCTTGTTGCCCTCTGTGAAGGCAGCCAAGGGGTCTGATGCAGGCAGAGAGGATCTGAGCTGGGGCCTGCTGGCCAGAATAGGAACTGAGAGAGTGCTGGCAGTTCATTTCTGCCCAGCTTCACGGCAGACTGCAGTGAGGGGAGGAAGCCTCCCTTTCCCCACTCCTGCCGGAGGGAGACGTGGAGCAGTGTCTGGGCTGTCTGAGCCTGAGGAACGTTCTTTGCCAGGTGAGGACGTGGCCAAGGCAGGCCCTGGGCAGTCCGCTGGGTGGAGAAGTCCTCTCCAGGCCTGGGCTGGCCACCCCTGCGTCACGGCCAGCGCATAGGCAGAATTGGCTTGCGGGCATGCTGGTACTGATCCTGAAAACCACTTCGCTTGGACCGCTCTCGGACCCTGATTTATTGCGTGCCTTCAGTCCTGTGCTTTGGGACTCTGCTCCGGAGTAGCCTGCTGGACTTTAAGACCTCATGCCTGATTCATGTTTGGGTTCAGTTGCAATAAAGGAGTTCACTGTTTTTAAAACATTTATTTAGTTGTTGGTGCTGCAAGGGAACCTGATGAGGCCACTGAGAAACACATTGCTACTAAAAGCGGGGGTGAGGGCCCACAAGTCGGCCGGGTGAGAGGCGCTCTGTGCCCTTTTGACTTCTCAACACCGTTTTTATCCCCTGATGAGCAATGCGATGAGGAGCTGCCTGCTTTCCCTGGAGCAAAAGATTACCTGGAAATGCTGCTGTGTTTCATTAGCATCTCCTGTGGCTTATTTGCTCAGTATTTATATTATTTATATCCTAGTGGTTCATGCATCTGCAAATATTGTAGAGCTTGAACATCCTACTATAAAATCCTGGCAATTTACATGCAGCGCCTGCGTTGTATGGGCGGTATCCTCCTGTGCATGGTGATGTGGCTGCTGCAGTACAGAATTTCCAGAATACATCCTCTGAACAGCTCTCCCCACCCCAGTGCCATCCACTGGCAACGGACTACAATTCCACCATACCCAGGAATCTGTTTCCTATTCCAGAACTAAGCTCATAGCTCTTTCACAGAAAGGTCCATCCCAATTCTCCCTGTTGCTCACCTGTGTTCTCTTAATTTCAGCAGCTAATTTAATTTTGGGTCCTGGTTACCTGAAGGAGCGCTTACGTCCATATATGCCCGCCCGCCCGCCCCTTGAGATCTGCGGGAGAGGTCCTTCTCCGGGAACCCTCCGTGAAGGATATTAGGAGGGTGAGAACTCGGAGGAGGGCTTTCTTTGCGGTGGCACCCAATCTATGAAATGCGCTCCCCAGAGAGGTCCACCTGGCACCGCCGTTATTTGTTTTTCGGCGCCAGGCGAAGACCTTTTTATTCAAATGTTATTTTAATTGTTAATATTATTTATTCATTTTATTCTTTGGCCAGGGCGACTTAATTTATATTGTTAATTTATATTATTCTATTTTGAAGTTTGTTTATGGTTGTGAACCACCCCGAGGCTTTGGCGAATGGGGAGGCATAGAAGTCTCCTAAATAAATAAAATATATAAATAAATAAATTAGGGGAAAAGGTCTTTTAAGCTGCTGCTGTGCTTATTTATTTATTTATTTATTCATTCATTTCTATTTGGATTTCTATGCTGCCTTACCAGTAAAGAGCCATGAAGGCAGGGTACAGTGTAAAACAACAGAAGCTTAATATAATAAAAACCAGAATGTTAAAAAAGAGTATCAACAGTAAACCTGTGTATTTGAAAAGGCTAAATTGAAAAGATTCATCTTTACACCCTTCCTAAGGGCCGACCAAGCCACAGCCAGCCATCATTTTTTAGGGGTGTATCCCATGATTAGGGGAGCAACGCGGGAGAAAGTCCTTGCACGCACATCCAACAACTGGGACTCTGTGTGCCACGGAACCCTCCCAGTGGCCTCTTTTGCAGGTCTTAACACCCAGCAGGTTCACAGTGAGTAGCCAGGCCTTAAGTCATTTGGGGCTTTAAAGGTTGAGATGAATCATTTGAATGGTGCCCAGAAGGGGCCAGTGCAGCTCTTTTGAGACAGTTGTCACATGATCCTGGTATTGTGCACCAGTTAGCAGCCTAGCTGCTGGATTTTGTATCACCTGAAGCGTCTGGCACTCTTCAAGGGGAGACTGTTCTACCAGAAGGGCCGTGGAAATGAGGCTAGTTCTGCCTGACTTGCCTCTTCCTCACAAAGCAGCTGCTCAGACTGATGCAAGCAAGGCCACCACCCTGCTGCTAGTGCCCACCCAGAGAATTCCCACCCTTAGTCCGAGATTGGAGAGAATAGCAAGGGGATGCCAGCTGGATTGGAACAATGCCTCTTTCTAAGGCAGCTTCTTATGGTCCTTTGTAACAGCAGAAGGAAATAATGGCAACAGTTCTAACGGGCAAAGGTGAAGTGCAGATGAAACCATCTCTTTAACACAGGCCGAAATACATGGTCTGGTTTTGAGTTGCACAGGATTCTGCATCAGTCTGGATCAAAAGAGAGGCCATCATTTAGAGCCAAGCTTGGTCTGCATTTGTAGGTGGTTGGTGGAGTGGGCTGTTCTTTCAAAACAAGAAAGAAAAGATTTGGCAGAAACACAGATTACAAACAGGACGTGAGGAAAGCTGTTGGGACAAAGCTGTAAATGAAAAATTGGGTGAATCTTAGAAATGATAAAAAGCAGCTCCTAAGACCTGTTTGTATCTCTCACATTGTTCATAATATGTGACCATTTCCGGAATAGTGTGACACACACAAGGTTGGGATGGTCCTGCCGAAAGGAGAATCTCAGCGTAAAGTTCCAACTGGATGCACCCCAGAGATGATGAGATTGGATAGACCCAACAGATTGTTTTCAGCAAAGCAACTGCCTGCCAGCAGTAGGATCCTGCTTCTTAGCTTAATCAAGCCACAGGGGTCCCTTAAAATGAATGCCAACATGCATATTGCTTTAGTACTTCATGCCTGGCAGTTTTAAAAATGCAAGCAAGAGTTCTGTGCCATATTCTGCCTATTCAAAAATCTGTGCTTTTTGTATCCAAAGAAACCACTCATTTTGGGGGCGGGGTGGGGTGGGGTGGGGTGGGGCGGCGAGTGTGTGCCTCTAATATAGAAGAATGGAGGGATATTCATTTTGTTAAGTAACATAATCTTAACAACTGTCAGTTCAAGATGTAGCAAAGGCAAATGGAAGATTCCCCACACCAAGCAATGACTAGAGTTTACTCATCTGAGTTTCCTGCTGTTACTTGTCATCCAGCGGTTGTCATATACCATGCAGAAACACAGAGGACTCCAATTCTCAGCCTTAAATCAAACAGTGTGGCCGTCATCTTTTCAGATGAAGAAGGTTTTCCTGACCACTGTAGCTCATGATAGCCTGATTTTGATCTTTATCAACCCTTCATTACATGAAGGTCTTCTGAAAAGATGTATGTGAAGCAAACTGAGTGCTTGCATAAAATAAATAATTTTCTTGTACGTACTTTCGGAAAGGAACCAAAATTAATAGTTAAAGTTAAGAAATTCTAAGAACATCCCTGAGTTGTAGCCACTCCATGTGTCTAAAGTGGAAGGAGATAGGCAGAATTGGGCCTTGGTGAACCGCAGGCAGCGAAGAGCGGGTACTTAACTCTTTCTCCTCCTGTAGCAGCCGGGACCAAGAAAGGGACAGCCCAAAGCTGCTATTTTCGTTTCAAGGGGAGCCTCCCACCGTTCTCTTTATGTAACAAAAATGAGTATGTTAATTTTTTTCTTGCAGTAGCTATGCATCAAGCCAGCCTGTTGAGGCACCTTTGCTAAGCTGGAGAGGCACCAGCTGCACCTGGATGGGTGAGCGCGTGTGCAAGTGGACCGGGGGTTGGACTCACTGGCCTTAGAGGCCCCTTCCAACCGCTACCATTCTCTCTCTCCATGTCACATATAATTTGGCCATAGACTGAATGCTGCTTTGAGCAGAGCCACCTTACTATTTATGTGATGTTCCCTGTTTATAATTATGGAACAAGCCAAATGTATCTGCTTTGCTTCCATTTGAATTTATTGTGCTTCTGGCTTGAACTTGTGCTTCTGATCCATTTTCCTCCAGTCCTTGTAATCTTGGTTCACTCTCTTCTGTATGGAAGCCATACAGATGTTTGCAATTATTATTATCCCCTTTTATTTATGCTAAAAACAGCTTAATTATACCCTTCCCCTTTTCAGCTTCCATCATGCCTGTCATTGTTGTTTTTTGACCTTGGGGGACCGTTCAGGTTTATTTACCTTTTTTCAAAAAATGGAGCAACCACATGCCTGCCTTCTAGTGGAGGACACATGCTGCAGATAACTCTTTTGTCTTTATCTTGCTACAACAGTTCTGTGGCTTCAGCTGGGAGCACCGCTATTGAGTCAAGACATCCTTATCTGGTGTAATTTCACACTTCCTTCCCACATTCTTTTGAAGATCCAGTCTCGACTCCCTATCCCCGCACACACATAAGTGAGGAATTTGTTAAAGATCCTCAAGTCAGTAATCCTGATGCAGATTAAGTCTCTTAAAGAGGAGTAGGAAAAGCTTTTGGCCACTACTTTGATCATTAGGCTGAGGGGCTGTATCACCGTTTTATACAATAGTTTCTTGCTCAGTATTTGGAATAGGACAGCATTTCCCAACCTGGCGCCCTCCAGATATTTTTGACCATTGGCCATGCTCATAGCTATTTATTTATTTATTTTATTTAAAACATTTCTATGCCATCCCCATCGCAACAAAGCCTCGGGGCAGCTCACAAAGGATACATAAATACATAAATAATAACAATGTAACAAGTAAAAAAATTGTTTAAAAACCCCTGGTGCATTCTCGGCTAAAAATTTAAAATCCTATTAATCCAAATAATTTAACAATTAAAATAAGTTTTAAATAAAAGGGTCTTAGCCTGGCGCCGAAAAACAAATAACGATGGCACCAAGCGGACCTCCCTGGGGAGTGCATTCCATAGATGGGGCTCCACCGCAGAGAAGGCCGTCCTCCGGGTACTCACCCTCCTAATATCTTTCACAGAGGGTTCCTGGAGAAGGGCATCCGTTGCTGATCTCAAGGGGTGGGCGGGCATATATGGGCGCAAGCGTTCCTTTAGATAACCAGGTCCCAAGCCATTGAGGGCTTTAAAGGTCATAACCAACACCTTGAATTGGGCCCGGACTTCAGTGGGGAGCCAGTGGAGCTGACGGAGAACTGGGGTTATATGAGAACAACAGCCAGTCCCCGTCAGCAACCTGGCAGCTCTGTTTTGCACCAATTGAAGTATCCGGACCGTCTTCAAGGGCAGCCCCACATAGAGCGCGTTACAGAAATCTAATCGGGAATGCATGGAGCTACCCCTGTAATTACAATGAATGGAAAACACATGTATAGTGCATTCGATGTATTTGTACTGATTATGTTTTGGGTGTTATTGGTATTATTTATATTGATGTTTTCAGTGATGGAATTTATGGTGGGACATATGACATTCCTAGACCAGCTTAATTTCAGAAAGATGTCTGTGTCGTACGCCTTCAGACAATGCCCATGATCAGCATTGGAGCACACAAAGAACTCTTGGTCAAAGGCATCTGCAGGCTATATAAATGAAAACTATGATTCTCAAGAATTTCAAAGGAGCCTTAAGGAGACATGCACACAGACAAAATGGGAGAGAGCTGTTATGAGGTCACCTACTTCAGTAAAGGAGCTAGAAAGCTAGGACTGATGGGAGCTGAAGTCTAAAACATCAGGTGGGCACCAGGCTGAGAAGACTGGTATAGGAAAAATGAGTTGTTAACTAAGATATTATTATTATTATCATTATTATTCTGCATTCATACCTCTTGATAGTGATTTGTACCTTTCCTTTTCTTGTAGAAACACAAGGTCGTGGACATAGCTCAACTTTATCCTCACAACAACCCTGTGAGGTAGGTTAGGCTGAGACTGAGCGAGTGGCCCAAGGTGACCCAGTGAGTTTCATGGCCAAGTGGGGACTTCAGCCTGGATCTCCAGAATCCCAGCCCACCACCTCATTTTGGACTGCCAAAGATTTATAGCACACTAAAACAAGACTGTCTTGGGTCCATTCACATTGCATTAAGCATGTAGCAATAGCAATTATTTCGTGGGTTGTAGCGACTCTGCTATGATGAATCTCCTTTTATCACACACTGGCAATACCTGTCAGTGGAAGGCAATTTTGTGAGTGAGGAGATTAACTCCCTGTGGGTGGTTCATTGACAGCTATTGTCTCTCATCTCTTTTAACAGTAGATGATAATTTCTAAAGCGGGTAGGAAGGTTTTTAAGTTCTTCAGATGAACAGCCAGATAAATGGAAGCTTTAGGGAAGCAGAATGCGAAGTGGCATAAATTTCACCCAGTCCTGGTGGCCCCCCTGGATCAGCAAAGAATTTTAAGGGTGACACTTTTGAGGACCTTATTATGACGTCAGGTCTGCTTTTATAGAGAAGAAAAGGAAGGCACTTGGTATCTGAAATTTGTCCGAGCAGGGTTGAATTCGGATATGCCAGGATTCCCCAAAAGGAGGCATTCGGGAGCTGGGCTGCACGGCTTCATGCATCCACGGAGCGGAGGGTGGCCCTCTGAAGCTCCTGCTTGTCTTCCCGCCACTGCCGCCGCCACCACCACACAGCCAGCCATTTGTGTGCGGCTGTTGCTGCGTGTGCCAGGTGCTGTGTGTCGTGTGCTTCCTTCACATATCGAAACTTCTCAGTCCAGGGAGGGACATTTATTTCTCCCATTGTGACTTGCTTTTCTTCCAGGTTCAAGGCATCCATAGCTTGGGGTACCGTCCCCTGGCGTTGATCCCCCACACAACCCTGTGAGAGAGATCAAGCTGGCAGAGCTTCGTGGCTGAGCAGGAATGTCAGTGTGGGTCTCCTGGCCTGGCCCCCCAGTCTGGCCCCCTCCAAAAGGGTTGGGTTGCCTACTGGCTAGAATGATGGGAGTTCTTACTGGAAGGAACCAGGCTGCAGAAATCTGAATCGAACCAATGCACCACACACGGGAAATCTGTGTGGGTGAACGATGGGGTTACTTCCTTTTCCACACAGGGTCTTGTTTTGTTCCTTATCATGTTGATTTCTGGGAACCTTTGCAGCTTCAGTGAAACGACTTCGTAATGTGATGAAATAGTGGCACTGTTGCTACTGCTGCCACTGATTTATTTGACCCAAATTTCATCCCCCGCACCCCCCCCCGCCGCTGGTGTAATTGCAGAACTTGGTCGTACTTCTCAGATTGGGGCTTGCAAATAGCGCAAATAGATACATCCAGAGAACTCTCTTGCTGTTGGCCAGTGCATGATTGGTTCAGCCTACGTCAATAGTTTCTACAGGCCAAAACAAGCAACAGCTGCTAGAAATGCGATCAGTATTCCCTGCCTTGTCTCTCCCGGTGTTACCTTTCAATTCATTTTCAGCCCCTTTTCTACCTAGTGATTTTGTTGTTGCTGCTGCTGCGCTTCTGAAATCATGTTCCCTGTTAGTTTCTCTGGAAAACAGCAATTGCCACTTCCCGTCCTTGGGAACAGCTGCCGATTTAAGACCGAATGCAACTGCCACCCCCCCCCCACCCTTAGCAAATGTGATGTGTTTAGGATGTCATTTCTTGCTGCAAATTGAAACCTACTGAGTTCTCAGTCCAGGAGGAAAGGTGTGTTCAGGTGTGACAGCAAAAGCCTTTAACTCTGCTAGCCCTGAGAGAGCTGCCTTAATCACCTTGACAGGGTAGGTTTCCTTTGCAGCCAGTTCCAGATTATACTACTCTCATAAACACTCATTTAGATCCTTGGCACACACGATCTGATCACAGGGAGATACAGAGTTTCTATTAGCTGGATGTGATGCAGTTTTCTGGCTGTGAAGGCACTGAGATGGAAAGGTTAGGATCTGTTTTTTATGACAAACTGTCAAGGATATGAAGGTGGAATTCCCTCTTTGATATTTAATCTGCATGCAAGGACTTGTGCTGCAATGCTTTTATTTCTTGAATTATGTGAGTAAGAAAAAAAACCCTTACTAAACACAAATCTTCTGTTCCTATTGTAGTGCTTCGGCTTTGGTTTAAATAAAACTGTCTGTGATGATGGCTCGGGGGGGGGGATGTTGTGGTCTACTCATAAAAATATGCACCAGCATATAATGTGAGTTTTCCACCAGAGGTGATGACTTAGAGTTGAAAGCAACATTTCAAAATTAGAACACTTGTTATAACTGATAAACATCCTTTGCTGGTAGTCATAATAGTTGCCAGCATCCAGTTTGGGGTTGCATGTTTTAAGGAGGACATCCATAAAATGGAGCTCATCCAGAGTCAGGCAGGGAGGAAGGTGAGGGAGCAGGAAACCAAGCCTTGTGAGTTGGGCATGTTTAGCCTGGAGAACAGAAGACCGAAGGGGAGACGTCATAGCTGTATTCAAATGTCTGATGGGCTATCATGCAAGGATGAAGCCGGTTTGTTCGCTGTTGCTTCAGAGGAGAGAACTTCTCCTGATCTTTGGAAAATGCAAGAAAGAGATGATGGCTCGGCCCTGAGAGAAGCCCCCTAGTGGCATAGCTGAGCAAAAGTGGAGCAGGCAAAAGTGGAGAGGTGGTCCATGCTTTCTCTGGAAGCATCAAGCAGAGGCTTGACAGCCGTCTGTGACTGCAGTGGCATCCTTAATTTCTGAGCATTCAGTGACTGGGTGACCCCCAAGATCCCATCTGACAATGAGTCAAGAGTGTATTAGCTCTGGAATTGCTCTAGTCTGTTTGATTATGCTGTACAGATGCCGTACTGGACACAAAATGGCAAAGGTTGACAATAGCCAGCAAAAAGCTAAACACGAATCAGTATGTTGTAGACTTGCAGTCTGAAACTGCATTTACTCTGAAGTGATTGCAGTATGAGGTCCTTGCAACTCAGTGTGTCCAGCTGTAAGCTATTTAATGCTCATGGCCTCCTTCAGGTAATCACAAGAGGCGTAGTTCTGGGAAGGGGCAGAGTCTCTCGGCAGAAGATAAGATACTTGCAAAAGAGGACTCCAGGATTTCTTGAAGGTATTTTGGGACCTGTAACAAAATATTGCAGTGCTCTAGCTCCTGAGCTATTGAGTGCTGTAGAAATGCAATGAATAAAATTAGTCATAGTTCTAACTAGCCATGACCTTTTCAGGTACCTTACTCCTATTCTACTCCAGCTTTCTGTTTCTTCTCAGCATTCTGTGGCTCCTGCACCTGCTCAGACCTCATGGGGACATCTAGGGCAGTTTTGCCCTGGCCTCACTTAGGATTTGGTTTTAAGGAGGTATTACGCACCTGCAAACCTTGCAGCAGTTTTACCCATGTGGAAGCCAATGCACGAACTGTTGCTCAAGAGGAGGGTCCCTCAGTGCAAGTGTATGTGGCAGTCTGTGAATGTGGGGCCGGCCGTGTGCCCTACATCACGGGTGGGGTGACCAGCAGGGGTTCCACTTCTTGGTGATCACAAGAAATACGCTGCCCACAATCAATGTGAGAAGGGCTCAGGAGTCTAATGAATAAATTCTCGGCTTTGTTTCACAACCCTGTAGTAGCCCAGTGGTTTATAATAGCCGTGCCAGATAGGGTTGAAATGGATGAACAATTTTTTACCCTTCCTTTTTCTAATATTCGCCTGGTAGTATTAGTATGTGCCTTGCTGTGTGTCAGCTTGCTGCTGCTTCTGGCTCAGGCAATATCGTGCTCTCATAACCAAATTATTTACACAGTTTTCTTGATCCATGTACATTTGGAGATGAGCACGTTCTTGCTTTATAAGCTGAATATTGTCTCTCTACACTTCATCTTCATCCCCTTTATTATTTTTTTTCTTTCTGTCTTCTGCCTCTGTGGTTTCCCATGTTAGGCATGCAACCCAATTCTTTTCTTGATATGATGCAGTTTGTTCCTGGGAGCAAGAGAGTCTCTCTTTAAAAAAGCAAACAAACAAACTCTGGGTTTTAACTTCACACTCACTGGGTGGAACAGCTTGTATAATGCATGATGATGGGCTGCCATTGTTGTTTTTTTAAATTACAGTGCCCAGTTGCCTTCAAATCACAGTGTTTAAGTTACCACCATTCTCAAACCAGGGACCAGGAAGGAAGCAGTGCAAACAGCAACCCAGTTCGCCACTAAATATGGCTTGATGTTTATGCCTCAGTGGTCATCAGCTTTCCATGCCATTCAGCTTGGATTGTAAAGAGAGAGGCATGGAATTCCTCCAGATGCAGTCACTGTCTCTGGACCGATCAGCAGCCATTTCGATCGTGTTTGTGTATTTCTGAAGAATCTTCAAGGTGGAGGTGTATGCCTTCCATTATAATGTCATAGAGGAAAATGCGTATGGGGTCGTATGTGAGCAATATAGATACAGGTATATCCAGGGACATGTCTGTTTCCTTCTAAAGAAATAGGTGCATGTTCTGCACTCAGTTAGCCCACTTATATTTAAAGAAAAGTAGGAATCTGCAATCGGTCTCATCAGTGCAAATTATGTAAATATGCATTTTTCCTATATTGTGGTATATTCTGGTATTGCTCATCATATGGAGGGCAAGGAATCACATATTGCAGAGGTTACTGATCTCTTTCTTTTAGCTACTGGAAATAATATTCAGCCATCCCTCGGGCTTTTGCAATTTTAGTATGCTTTGCCCACCTACTTCCAAACATGCCATCACCTTCATGAGTGATAGGAACTTGCTTTAAAATGAAAGTAGATGTTCTCAGGGCTCTGAAATGTTCATATAGCGATGACTCTTTGACTGCTTTTGGCACTCACATAGCATCATGGTCCTGGATACAGAGTTGCATGATTTCTCACTTTCCCCGCTGGACTGTAATATTTATTTATTTATTTAAAACTTTTGTATGCCGCCCTTTATGCATGGCATCTCAGGACGGTTTACAAATATACAGTACAGAAAGAAATACACCTGTCTTTCCTGTAGCCACTCTCCAAGTTCATGGTCCAAACGAGTAGAATAGGAACAGTTGATTTCACAGCAGAGCAGTCCTGACGTTCCCACGGCCTGCAAATACGGCTTCGTAACTGGGGCAGTAGAAGTGGAAGCAACGAGGTGACACAGCGGAATTTAGCATCAAAGGGGCAGAAAAAAGGCATTTAAAACCATCTTCATTTTATCTAGTAGCAGTGCAGACAAGAGGTTGCAGCTGAATTGTAAGGAAGAAAGGGCTTGAGGCTACTGTATGAGCAGATGGCTTTTCTCTTTAACCATCCTGTTCTATCATCATCATCATCATCATCATCATCATCGTATTAGATTTATACCCTGCCTTTATTCCCCTTGCAGGGAAGACCGAGGCAACTTACAAGGTTCGCCTCTTCTCCATTGCATCTCCCCGTAAGAACCCTGTGAGGTAGGTTAGGCTAAGGGTACGTGGCCAACCTCACCCAGTGAGCACCAAGGCTAAGAGGGGACGACAGCCCAGACACACGGAGCCCAAATCCAATACTCTAATCAGCAGGCTACACTGGCTGTCTGGACTAATAATGTTCTAAAATAATGATGTTAATCACATTTTGTGTTTGTGAGGTTGAACAAGTCTTGCAGAATGGAACTGACCTTTTCCTGAATTTATGTTATGCTGGTAATGGAATTGCTTGCTTTTAGCTTGTTCTCTCTTGGCACCTCTTAGGACTGCAGAGGCCAACAGATAGTGGAAAATACAGTAATCACTTCTGCTGTCTGTAAATAAGTTTGCAAATGTGGGGCTTCTCTCCAAGGGGCTTTGGCTGTTTATGCTCCCTGCCATCGGTGGATAGGCAGTTGGTAGAATAAGATGACCGCATAAAGGTTGCTTAAAAAAAGAGGGAAAGTATCATTAAAAGAGGAGACCAATTTGCATATTAGCATAAAACTTGCATACACAGGTACAAATTTAAAAATAAGAATGATGATAAATAAAATACAGTGTATCCCACCGTAGTGGGGACAACCGAGGAGGGGTCTTGAGTGCCCCCTTACTTTGCTGACAAGGTGCTCATAGCGGGTGGGCAACTTCGGAGCTCCTGCTCTCCCTTCTTAAGGTTCCTGATCTTTAAATGGAACCAGGACCAGACAGCTCCAAAGGAGGAGGACACCTTCCAAGAGAGGACACCTTCAGGCAGAGGGCAGCTAGCTCTCCAAGACAGAAGACTCCTCTGTAATATCTCTTGGCCAGCCCGTGGTGCATTGAGCAACAGAAAGCACCAGAGCTGAAGGATGAAGGCACCTGGGGGTGGGCTACACTCGGAATTTTTACAGGGTTGTAATGGCCTAGCTGCTTATGACACATCACAGGAACAGCTGCCCCACAACTTCCTTGCCCTATTTCTGCCCTAGATCCTGGATATTTACAAGGCAGCAATATCACCATTTTCAGGGTTGAGGTTTTTTCCCCCACAGCATGTATTTCAGTGTGTGTTAACCTTGTGGTTCAGTTCTAGGGAGAAGTGGAGCAGCTTCAGTGAGTGGTAGGAAATTATGTTTTCAAGGAGGAAATATTTATTTGTATAAAAGCCACCCATTAGCTTCATGCTTTCTGGGCAGCCATTATAATAAAAATGTCAATAATGATATTAAATAAAACAGTACAGTTAAAATTTACAATAAATAAGATAAAACACTATATATAATCAGATAAAATGCAAATTAATAAAATTAATAAATTAAGACCGTTGCTATCAATATAGATGGTTTAAGTAGTGCCATAGGTGTGTCACCAAAGAAAAGTTTTCATCAGGTGCCTAAAACTCAGTGAAGCAGGTGCCTGACTAATCTCCAATTGCAGGACATTTCACGATTGGGGTGCCACCACAGAAAAGACCCTCCTCCTCACAACCTTCTCCTTAACCTCCTGAGGGAGAAGAATCTGTAGGAGGACCTCCATTGATGGTCTTAAACAGCTGGCGGGAATGTATGGAGTAAGGTGCTCCCTAAAATAATTAGGCTTTAGAATACAGCATTTGCAAATGTGCATGTGCAGAGTTGTGAATCTGTGAATAATACAAACCAAATGCTGAATGAGGAGCAATTAGCTGAAAACGCCTCAATATATATGTCTACTCAGAAGTAAATCACACTGTCAGCACAGGTAAGGGGTTTTGAGAAGGAGCTATAAAAGGCTTTAAAAAACTCCACTCTCATGCCAGGTGACCTGGTCATAGCTGAATAGGTCTTAGATTGAAATTTAAAGGGGCATTTCCCTGTGCACAACCCCTTCTGCAGCTGCATTTTTATGCAGTGCAAGTTCATGTTTTGCTTTGTTCTTTTTTACACTGGGAACTGTACTGCATGCATTCAGGCACGATAGGCATTACCAGCGGTAAACCCTGGGCCGGGGCTCCGGGATGAAGGAAGCGGAGTTCTAGTGTAGCTCGCCCTGCATTTCAGTTCTGTGAGTGGCAGTACCATGACCACATACTGTCACCTTCTGTCCGTCCGTCCTTCCGAGGGTCGAACTAGACAAGTCTTAAAGGGAACAATCTTATGCATGCTTAGGCAAGAAAACCCCTGCAACTCCCAGCATGCCCCAGTCTCTGTGGCTGGCTGCAACACAATGGAAATGGTGGGATTCTTTTTCTTTCTATACATGGCTAGGATCCCACAATTGATGTGTGTTTAAATCCCATGCCTGGGAAGCGGGATATAAAAGAGATCCAGCATGCCTGTTTTTATGGCGACTGGGGTGCGGTGGCCTCACCTTTCTCCTCATGCTGGTTTCCTGCCATAAATCACAGAGAATTTCACTAAAGTCACTGTCTCCTTTGATTTTGTAGAACTTGCATTTTTGTTTTTGTGTTTATCAAGGAGAGCATGAACTTGCAAGGGAAAGTATTTTCAGCAGGGACAATGATGGGACAAAGGCTGATAATCCCCTTCTTCCCTGTGGTGTTTCCTGCTTAACTTCTGTGGGTTTGGTGGAGAACAGTCCCTAGGAGAAGTGACCTTCTGGCCCAGGGTCAGGATAAGGTTGAGCACTTTACTCTTTCTTGAACCACCCAAGCCAAGGGAGCTGCTGCACTTGCTCTGCAGATAAACCAGCAGGCCCTAACCAATTCGAACTGGATCATGCAGAAAACCCACCAGTGAGGAAGGGAACCTACACTTGAAACCCGGACTCAAGCAAGGAGGAAGGAAACCGACTTTTAGAATCCAGACAGACAGAAAACAAGAGAGAGAAAGTTTTCAGGGGCCTGAACAAAATGTGTATTCTGCTCAACATGGTTCAGGGGAAAGACAAACCTGTTTCCTTCCTCAGGACCTGCCACACTTTCTTCAGATATGGCAAAACACAGTCTTTCCAATATCTCTTCTGTTTTCCTGTTTGAAATGTTCAAAAAATTATTCCTATTTCCTGCTGTGGTTCTAGACTAACTAGAAATGGCAATTACAGTTTACAAGGAAGAAAAGAAATCTGGGCAGAATGAATATTTTCTTCAGGCACCTGAGTAGCTTCTCTCTCTTGTTTCATGACACGCCTTTTTGTTTCTCAGAGAGACAGGTCATATATGAGTACTACAGCCCCAGATCAAGACTCCCCATAGCTAATTTTCAAAAAGAAAAAGACATGGGCAGTCTCAAGGAGAGGATTTTAAAATGTGCACAAAGTCACATCTAATTTGACTCAGAAATATTTTTAATACTCAAACTTAGTTATATTACATACTAACTTTCCTTTGTTTGCTTACCTTAATAACTAATTCAAACCTGTCTACTTGCTTCTACTTCCTATTTACAAATTTCTTTATACGGCTCCTTACTCTGGCCTTTGGCCTTGTAAGGGTCTTTTGCTCTGGTCTTCAGTAATCCATCATTCTTCTGCTTAGTAACAGTAAATTTCCTTCTCTCACACAGTCAGATAGCAGGCCTGTGAGATCCCTCTGTACCCTTTGTTATTGTGGTTGAAATAGGCACTTCCCTCTGCAGCAACCTGGAGTGCCGGCAAACTGGGGAGCTGCCCCTGCCTGTCATAATTTACATGCTGTCAGATACACCATGGAACAATTATGATTTAACTGGCTGTCTGACTCAGTACGCAGGCATGATACCCAGAAGGATACGTTCTGTTTAAGTGCCCCAGTTGGAAAGAGAAATTTCATAAGGGAGCCAAACTTAGGTGGAAGGCATGCGCAGAAGAAGAAGATCATGTTTGGCAGACTCGCATCCTCAGGAAAGCACCTGCACAAGGCTCCTTTCACCTGGTGACCCCATTATATTATCTCTCGCCCTTCCCTGTTCCAGGTGAAGCACATTTTTCTTTCCCACAGGCAAGCTGAAATCCTTGTTCCCCAGTGGAGACATTTCTTCCAATTATGATCATTTTAACGATGTGATACACATAAAGCAGAAGCTGAGGAGAATTTCCCATATTAGCTTGCTCTTTGCCCCTTCCTCTGCACCTTTTCCTCTTTCAGAAAAGAGGCTCCGTGCCAACTTGGCTGTCTGTGCTTTTAAAAAGTTCTTCCTGTTGTTTCTCTGAGTGGATCCACCACAGTTTTGCTTTCAGTTAGTCCAAAGCTCTGTCATGTTAGCAACCCTCAGGCAGCCCATCTGCTTTCTGTGCTTTAACACTGTGTCTTCGCATAGCATAGTTGTTGAGAGACTTTGCATTGTACTTACTGCTCTCTTGGCTTTCAAACACACACATATATATAAAACAAAATAATAAAAGCCTCTTGAAACATGTTCTCAAACTGAGAATACAAAGGAAGAGTTAAAAAAAGAATTCCACTAGCTCCTGAAAGCCTATAAAATAAATGTCACTAAGAATTCTGAAAGAAGAGTGCAACCCCTTATTAAAAGATAGAAACTAGAGCAGAGGAATTTCCTGGGTTCTTCAGTTCTGAGTCAAACTTTGGCTGACTCAGCAGTCTCCTGCATGAGGTCTGCTGCAACCTTGGTCTTCACAAGTGAGCAGAACGTCCAGGAGCCCATGTCCCAGTGATGCAGCTGATTATTTTGGAGGAATAAGGTCCAAAATTTGCCTCTCCAGGGTCCATCCTTGTATCTACAGTTTAATGTCTTCATGTCTTCATTGTAAGCTGTCCAGAGACGAACCATAGTGGACAGGTTAGAAATATCTTCATTAATAAATAAATAAAATAAAACAAGGGCCAGAAAAGACTTCTGATTGAAACCTGGGGTATCCTGCTGTTAGAGGTGAGAACAATGCATCAAAACAGCTCTCTAACCGAATTAGGGCTTTTGATGGAACTAAAAAAGCACTGAAAATCCAATCTCGTGGATCTTTAGACAGAAAATGTCCTATAATCCCCAGCATGCCGCAGCTAGCAAGGGTCTCTGAAAGGATGCTGATAGTTGTAGGAGTTTTATTTTTCTATAGATATACATAGGGTTGTGCCTTGAAATCGATTGTTCTAGCATGTATGGTAACTCAGGGTCAAACTACATGTTACTTCAAAGTTCAAACTACATGTAACTGCAGTGAGTAGGCAGGGGGACGCCACCTATATTTTTCTCCATCCACACATGTGCAACAATTTTGTAGACTATAAATAAGGATAAGGATAGCTACATATTAGGTTAAACGTATGCAGAGCCTCTGCTTGCCTTTGCTGAACATGCAGAACTCAGGTGCTCTCCCACTGCCCTTCCAGTGAAAGCAAAGCAAATAGTGCTTCGGGCGCTGTGGTTCAAGGTCTCAAAGTGGCAAGGGAGCTTCCTCTGACAGAGGTCAGGTGAGGCTCAAACAGGTGCATCGTGGTCCAGTAATGGGCAAAGAGAACTGCAGGGAGTCCACAGAGGCGGGCCAAAGGCTGCTCCTCCTCAGCCTGATAGCACAGAGCCCATATGGCTGCATGCTGTGACTCCTATGAAAACGTAAAAGGTTGGGCTTGCTTACTGGCCTGCTCTGGGCCTGCTACTGGTAACACGTCCTTCAGCTTGCATGGGACTAAGCTTGGCCGGGGGCACACTGAGGGAAATATATAACGTTGTGGCTCCCAGTGTGGGATTCGATTTTTATTTAACCTTACATTCTTTCCCCAGCTGTGATTCTGCCCTTCAGGTTTTTCCTTTGTCTTCTCAGCATGGGAGCTGTACAGCACTTTTGTTGTTTGTTCGACAGTGTAGCAACCTGAACTAAGGCAGCCCTAGAGAACATCCTTGCAACTCCAGCTTACCCAAGAGATCTTCCAGTCTTAGTTAGCAGCATGGGAAAGAAGGGATGGGTTATTTGTTCAGATGAGTGCTATTTTTACTGCTATAAAAACCTCTCTGCTTTACTCCCCTAAAGTTGCGTTGCTTTGCAATTCTGTTGTAAGCATGCTCGGGCTTCTTTCCCCAATACCACCGAACTCTGCCAGTATTCTTGATTGCTGAATTTATGGTACTTTTTCCATGATGCATTTCAGAAATGACAAAAAGTTATGGAAAGGAAAAACAGATCTGAGATGGATGTGGGAGGATGACCATAAAGTCTTGAGGACAGAATCCTAAGCGTATTTAGGGTACGCTCTTAGGCGTGCTGGGAATTATAGGTCTTATTCTATCTGAACTTGCTTGGGATGCACCTTGACTGGATTATGGGTCTTGCTTCTGAATAAACACGCTTAGACACATGAGCGGTTTAGAATCAGCTGCAGCAAATTGATGTAGCTGCATTGATTGCTGCAGTTGTCTAGCTAATTATTTGAGTTGTATAGTTTGCTTCCCTGGAAATCAGGGTAGTGGAGTTTAAACAGAACATTGCTCCGTCATAGCATGCACGCTCTCCAGTATTTCTGTATTGCAGAATGTAAGTTTTTAAGAAAAATGATGTAACTGACAGTGAGGGTAACCTTGGAATCAGAACAGAAAGAAATGGTACTGGACAAACGCTTGTACAGCAGGTTCCCCGTATTCCCGGGGATACGTTCCAGCCCCCTCCCCCATCCATGGAGGCCTGAAACTATGGATGATGGCAAACATGACTATATACATATACATTAATTTTTTTCCACAATTTCTCTTATAGAAGAACAGTTCTTACCATACACCCTAGCAGCCTCAGCATAAGTTTTTTTCTTTTCTTATTAAATTGAGCATTTTCTCTTAAAGGAAGCTCTTTAAGACTTCCTTTTGGCACTTTGCAGCTTCTTTTTCAAACTGTGGTCAGCCTTGGTTAAGTGAAAACGTTGTAACTGAACCAGTGGATACAGGGGTCCTTCTGTATTTACTTATGTATTTAAAACGTTTCTATACCATCCCATACTTAAAAGTCACTGAATGGTTTGCAGCAAATTAGTTACCCCTTCCCAAAAAAAAATCACATAATTAACACAACATTAATAGTTGGTGGGCATTTTTCTCTTCTCCAGTCTACTTTGCAAGCCAGAGCTATCTGACTTCATAGTTGGTTTCATTTCAAGAAGCCATTTTTGGATTATTTGGAAGAGCCAAATATCAGATAATATTAGTCCTGGTGAGATGACTCAAAGTACCAATATCACTAACCCTCAAACCATGGCATTAGATTAACTCAGACGTGTTAAATCTTGCTTTACAAACATTTCAGGGCTTGAAAACCTTTTGTCACTTCTGCCATAGCTAGAAACCTTTGTAAATCATTGAAGCAAAACACTTAATTCTTGGATTTCAAAGCTTTTAAATCACAGAAAATGGTTGTGGACAGTATATGAGATGATTCCATGAGTGTTATTTTATTTATTTATTTATTTATTTATTTATTTATTTATTTATTAAAACATTTTTATGCCGCCCCATTCGCCGAAGCCTCGGGGCGGCTTACAACAATATGGCACTCATCCAGCCTTCAGACCATCATACTTACCATCTATGTATTAGTATCCAGTGCTTTGTCTCAGTTTTTATGGCTCACCCAGTAGGTTCTGTCAGATCTTGGACAAAGATGAGAGAGGGGGTATCAAAGCCATGGTGGCACTCCAACATGTGGGCATCCTCCTGAGGTACAGAAGGCATCATCCATGCACTCCTTTGAGTGGCACTGTAGCCTGCCTTCCTCATGCCTTAGGCTGGGGGAGGGGGGACCTCACCAGTCCTCTGGCATCCCGGCTGGCCACTTCCCTCTCTCCTGTCTCCACCCATTTCCTTCCAGCCACTGATGGGCAGTTGGGCTTCGTGTTGGGAACCCTGAGAGCTGCTGCAAGACTGCTGTGGGTCTGCCACTTATGCATATGGAATGGTTCAAGAGGTTGAACTGCAGCCTTTGTCGATGTATGAACACATCCGTTCCTGACGAGTTGACGCTGTGGAGAAGTCAGCTGTGCTGGCTCCTTCACTCTCCACTCCTGTGGAGTTTCAGTCCTGGGGCTCGCCTTGGCGCCCGCGTCATGGGCGAGCAAAGAGGACTGCGCGGCAGAGCTGCCACAGTAAACCAGACTGCGCTTCTCAGGCATGCTCATGAAGCTTGCTTGAATGTCAGAAAGAAGTTAGAAAGAGAGATTCTGATAAGAAGCCCTGCTGCTTTGAAGCACGGATATCCATTAGTCCTGTAATGTACACTGGCATGCTGGTGTAACTTACAGTTACCTTTCATTTGCAAGAACGAACCACTTTTCCTCCATGAGAATGTGATTATTTGCATGTTCTGAATGAAGGCCAGTTCCAGCTCTGAGTGAGTAAATGAAGGGCAGTGATGGGCGCCCTCTGCTGGTGGGCCAGCACTACGCAAGGTCAACCATGGAGGGGAGGTAAAGCATGGCTTGCTTTAGCTGCCTGGGGCACCTCTCCAAGTATCTGTTTTTCAGTGGCCAGGGGCCCTGGCAGCTGCTGTGGTAGTCGGGCCCCGGTGCTTCATGACCATCACATGCAAGGGAGACCATGTGGACTCTCCCCAAAAACAAGCCAAAATGAATGGCAAGTGATGTCTTTTCTGTATTTGCTTGTATCTCTGTTGGCTCATGAGGATAGACTGCATGCGTCTTCTTTTATTTTTTGTTATTTTAAAGGGAATATATTTAGCAACCTTGGGAGTCTTGAAAGGTTGGGTAAGGACACATCTTAATAAAATAAATGATCGACAAACACAAACCACTCAGAATAGCATATGAGAAAATCACTGCTTTTGGAAGGAATGACACACACACACACACAACATTGGTGAGTCATATGCTGTTGATTCGATGGTCTTTCCCACAAGGTATAGCTGTTTGCTGAGGCCTGAACTGGATGTTACTGTTCAGCTCGAGCTCTGACCACCCTGTCATCTTATTGCAGAGAAGCAGGAGGAAAAATGCCTTTTCAGTAAAGCAGGAAAAGGGAGTGGGTGTTTGAACCCTTTCCTTATGCTACCACTTTTAAAAAAATGTTCCCCAGAGTTCTCAAACTGTGTAATAGGCCTGTGTTTGCAAAGCAGCAAATGGACAATTGAAAAAGCAAGTTGACTGGACATGTGTAATTCCAGATTAAGTATTCATTGTGTTCCTGAGGAAAATAATTATACTGCAATAATTGTATAGTATATATAAAATAGATTATCAGCCTATTGTGCTGCACAGGTAAATACGAAACTGGCTAATATAGCTGCATTGGCAATTATTCTTCGGTCATAAAGAAGATATTTGGATATATGCACGCATTTTTCTTTTGTAAACATTGTATAGGTTCGTTTGTTTGTTTTGTTCTTGGAGATATTAAGAATATTCCCACTATTTTGCCACCTTCAATGCATTCTGCAGTCATGTAGCTGTGGGCATATTTCAGCAGAGTTCCTGGCAGGACTTGCAATTTGGTGTGAGTGAAGGACAGGTTGTTATAATGCTGTTAATATAAACAACTGGGAGGGATATAGTCATTTGTAGGGCCATAATAGAATTGGTTCGCCATTTCATCTCAACAGGCTGACATAAAAGAAAATTGACTTGTCACACAGCACAGCATCGGAAATATGGATGATATAAAACTGAGCTTATGAAGGTGGCCTTTGGTAGCTTCATAGGTAGATCCTAGTTGAATAATATCTCTGGAATTTCACTGGGAAAGCAGGGTGCAGGTCAGAGTTGGGGAGAGCCAGTATGATGCTGCAGACCATTTGGCTTGATGGCAAGCTCATATGCCTGTTTTGTTGCAACATGGCTGAAGGCCGCATGGTGGGCCGCACCCAGAAGGTTGGTGGTCATCCACCGGCAGAATGGCAATAGCTAGGAGAACTGACTTCCTGTCCACCCAAACCCTGCAGAGAAAATTCAGCGGACTGATGTGGGGAAGTCTGTTGTGTGAAATAACTGCATTACCTCATGGAAAGATCAACTCCACCATGTACGGTACAATGGCATCTGGAGGATTGAGCCACATTTCAGCCCAGCAAGTGGTCTAGAAGAAGAAATAAGGCAGAAATGGACCGAACACAGCACGATGTCACAAAAGATTAGAAATTGCTATTGTCATGTTGCAGTGGGGTGGTAGGATGTTACATGCACAACCTACGTAAAAAAGAAACACTTGTGAAATTGTTAAGAATTGAAATGACTGCCTTTCATGACAAGCCCAGTTTCTACTTTTATTACTTAGCATGAAAATTAGTGCTGAACCTAAGTAAGGACAACAAAATGCCGAAATCCACGAAGAGCAGAAACTCTTGTATAGCTGACAGCCCCGTTCAGGACACAGTGCTGGCTAGGGTTGATGTAGCAACATAGCCATGAATGACCCCACTCTTTCTCTCCCACCCACCTCTCGTTTCTCATCCTCAAGAGATATACCTGGCTTTATAAAAATACATTCAATCAGTAGCAGTTCTCAGAGGGAAAGCTTTCCTGAAAGAGGCCAACCAACCCAGCAGCACAGTCTGTGGTCTTGGGCAGTTCCGAGGCAGAATCCACCACAGAAAGGATCTGAACCTGTGCTGGCTCCAATTTTTTGAGACCCTCAGGCAGGACCCCTTCCGTGGCCTCTCCTTCCATTTATCTCCCTTCTCACTGTCTTTGCCATCAGCTGTTCTTGCCATCATCTTCTTTCTCATCGTTGCAACGGCTCACATGCATTCTCATCCAAGAAGCAGGGAATCAAAGTGGAGGGAGACACTGGCAACTGCTCCCCCCACCCCATTTTTCTCTGATCCAGAGCAAAAGATGGTCCAGCAAGCTGAATGCTATAGGAAGAAGCAGCCCAAATCCAGGAGGTTTCTGTTAGTGGTGGGCCCTTACTTTGGTGCCCTCACACTTGCCTTTGATGCTGTGTTCATCTTTTCCAAAAGATGTGAGAGAAGGGCTTTTCTGAGTGCTTTTTGACAAGTTACCTGAAAGAAGCAAGTGAGCAAATGAAGAACTCGGTCATGATGGTGCTCTTTTTCACCCTGGTTGGTTAGCAGACCTGGTGTCGGTAGCCTAGCTGTGCTCCTGCGGAAATCCAGAGAGTGGTTTTCTTTTGAGGAATATCATTATTTGTGCTTGCCAGATGAATGAGTTCATAAATTTGCCTAGACAGCAGGCTGCTGGAAACACCACCGAGAAAAGAGCGGCCACGTGGCTTTATTAAATTGACCCTTACTCTCCTTCCTCCCCAATATTTCCATCTCTGAAATGAGATTAATTATACTTCCTTGAGTGCTAAGAAGAACAAATGAGCTTTATATTTGTCCCGACCTGGGCACAGCAACTTTCAGGAACTGTGGGCAGAAAAGAGAGATTTTGGTTTTCTTCCATTAACCTAAGCTCAAGTGTGTGTGAGAGAGAGATGTTTTGGATTACTGCTTAATTTTATATTAGTTTCTGAGAGAGAGAGAAGGATCTTATCAGTTGCATTTATTCCACTATTATTAAAGAAAGTTGAAGTGAGGTCTTAGCTCACATGTTTGCATCTTTTAGGCTAAAATGCAAACAGAGAACAGCCAGGGTGTTGGACCTGATGTAGCAGAAGTATCATGAGCAAACCATCACTTGGCCTCAGGTGGTGCTTGATGTCAAACTCAGAGTTGCAGCCAATCACGGCATCCTGCTGCGGGCACCCTATACAGTACAATTGCTTGCAGACTTAATATCCCTTGTTGGATGTATTAGAAGTACATTTAATGCAACACCTGTAAATGGTCCTCAGCTTCCAGTGGGTAAAAATATTATTCTGATCTACTTCAAAAAGGTAAGTACCAGGAGAAAAATAATGAAGATTGTAAGGTATCATGTATATGAAATTTATTGGGCAAAGGTTTGATACTATTGTGTGTTTTAACAAAATTGTTCTTACAGTAGACATTGGTTTCTGCACATGTGCTTTATTATATTGTAACACAGCTTTTTGAGGAAAAGTACGGATTTCTACTTTATGAGTAAGCGACAGAGTTTAGGATGGCCCCAGTCACGTCTGTACTAAAACTATCTCTGCTGCACTGCAATTAAAGAAATATGCCCCCTTGGCAGCAGTATAGAATATTTCTTAGACTACCCAGTAAGCGGACATCCAAACCTAACAATATCATTCATTGTATAGATTGGACCGGATTAATGTCTTTTATTGTGGAATAGAAGATGTTGCATATTGCCAAATGTCGAGTCATAAGGCGACAGGTATGTGTGCTTTGCCCACATGAACAACTATATCTTTTATAATCTTATATCTTGTACCTTAGAAGAGAGAAAGAAAATGGAAAATTATCTTGATAGGTTAAAAAACTAGTCAGGAAATAAATGAAACATAATGGTGAGAAGTTCAAAGTTCTGTATTACAAAAGAACAATCAGTTGACAAGGCTGAGAAGAGGGAAGCCTGGCTTGCCAAGAATATGCATGGAAGCCATCCTGCAGCTGATCTCAGGCTCACTGAGTCAGAAGTGTGCTGTGGCTGCAGGAAAGGCAAGTGCTGGTTTCAGTAGAAATCACACGATGCAGGAGTTCCACTCTTCTAGTTAAACTTTGCTTCGAAACCTTTGCCTAGTTCTGGGCATCATACTTGAGGAAGGATTTAGATAAAGTGGAGTCAGTTCAATGAAGAGCAATAACAGTGTTCTAAGGTAATGATCTAGAAGGGCAGTTTGAAGGAATTGGGTGTGTTTAACCTAGAGAAGACTGAGGGTGATAGTGGAACTAAAACCAAATGGGCTATCTTATCTCTCTATCGCTTTTATATCCTGCCCTTCATAGTGTCTCGAGGCATTAATACAAAGAAGAGGACTGAAGCCTCTTCTTTATCACCCAAGAGTGCAGAGCACAAAAGAGGTTTAAGAGGAGGTTTAAGAGTTACAGAAAGGCGTATTTTAGTTGAACATCAGGAAAAACTTCCCGGTGATCAGAACAGTCAAGCAATAGAACCAGTTCCACAAGACGGTCTGTGGCTGGACGTATTCAAGCAAAGACTGGACTGCCTTCTGTCAGGAATGCTTGAAACTGGATTCCTGCACTGAAAGGTAGTTGGACTGATAGCCTAAATGGCCCCTTCCAACTTTATGATTATATGATTTCAAGTAGCCTATACATTTGTATTTGAAATTAATTAGCTGAGACATATTCGACTTATGGCCCAAGCACTTCCTGAAGACATCCCTCATCAGTACACATAATAAAATTCCTTGCCACCTTTTATGCTTTCTCCCCACAGTATGCCCTGAAGCATGAATGTTAATTGTCCACATTATTACAGCTCACTCCAGCAGTTTGCCGAGCAAACTGCCTTTCAGAGAACTGCACCACAGTTGTCACCAGCCACCTGTCTCTTATTACTGGGAACTAGAAAGGGACAAGCTTGTCTGATTAATATGATTCAGCTGCTGCAAAATTGTGGTTTGGCTGAAAGCATTTTGGGTATTGACATGCAAATGAGGTAGCAGAGGCTCTGTTCTGCTTCACTATTGTTGAGAGGGAATGTCCAAAAATATGAGTTGTATGTGCAGGCACACGCACGCACGCGCGTGCACACACACACACACACACACACACACAAGCAAAGCATGAAACTGATCTATGTATGCTCGTGAATGTGTGTATAACGCCGTTAAAGTGCTAACACAATGGCCAACATACACTGTTTCTACATAGTTGTAATTTAAGATGTATCTTGGTGGCTGTCTGTAAGAAATTTTGCAATCTGCTAGTTTGAATGTGTTTCAAATTTGGTAATTTCTCCTTCTTCTTCAAAAGAATCAACTGCACAAGTGCCACACCATGTGGGGAGACAGAAGACCAGATCTTGCAATATGAGTTCAGTTTACCCCAGGGCATCAAGACCATGCCAACTGATAGCCAGCTGTTGTGTTTTCTCTGAGCTCACATTCACTACAGTCTAGAGGGGAAGTGGTGTCCAATTTGTATGCATGTGCACAATTTTATATCTAACCCACACTTATTCAGCATACTAGAGTCTAGTAACTATCCTTTGTAACCAGTGGCTAGTTGAAAATGTTTTTGAATACGTTATTGTGGATATGAAGGTATGAAACTTAATAATCCCAAGCCATAGCTCCTCAAATTTAATAGAAATAAGATGTAAAGGAATTATCAGGAATCTAATAATAAATTATGGGATACCTTAATAAAATGAATAATTTATATGATCCATTGAAGGTCACACAAGATAAAGAAAATTAGATTTTCTTTCCTGTGAGACGTCAAAAGCGCAGGACCAAGTTAATTGTTTAGCTAGATCTTACAAGTAATACTGTGTATATGTACTTTCGATCCAGAGGAGATTAGACCCAAAAACCAAACTGATGGGGGAAGCTTAGGGCTTGTGGTAAGACAAGCAAGCATCAAATGGAGAGGAGTGGATTTTAGGATAAGCCATTAAGAGGAGACAGGGAGGTAGATGGTTGAGACTGGAATGGTCAGAGTTGGAACTGGGACATGGGGAGGGAGAGGGAGCAAAAGAAGGAAAGGAAAGGAAAGGAAAGGAAAGGAAAGGAAAGGAAAGGAAAGGGGCACTGGAGATGCTTTTTACAAGATGTGAAGTAAACAGTGCAAAGAAGCTAAATGCGTTCAGACAAACAACTTCACTACTGGATCCTTGCCTCACAACCAGATTCTAATCCTGTAGCAATCAGCTTGTCCACTGATGTCATTTGTTGTTGTTGTTGTTACATTGTAAGGAAACCAAGGGGGCTTACAAACGTCTCCTCCTCTCCATTTTATCTTTTCATAGCAGGGAAGACTGTGGCTGGATCCATGTGCCTTCTCAGGGCCAGACTCAGTGCTCTGCTAGCTGGGCTTAGCAGCCGTGTGCAGGATTGGCTTCCTTACTTTAGAGTAAGTGCACTTGAGCCCAAATCAAGATGGAAATGATGGTGATTTGGAGGGTGTCTTTCAAAGTGTCTCTTCCCACCCCATCTTCAGACTGAAATTTCAGCTCCTGGCAGTGGGGAAGGGTGTTAGAAAATGAAAAACACTTCCACTGGTTCCCAGTTGAAAAGTTGTTTCTTCTTAAATGTATGAGCAGCAGAACATTTTGCTCAGCCCTCAATTTCATGTGCAGGGTCTGACTTCCAGGCCTTTGCTATGTTTATTTGTCATACTTATCTCCCACCATTTTTCCTTCAGGGAATTCAAGGCAGTTTACATAATCCTCTTCCTCTCAGTTATCCTCATAACAACCATATGAAGTAGGTTAGACTGAGACTCTGTGACTGCCCAAAGTCACCCGGTGAACTTCATGGCCAAGTACTAGAATCTGGATCTCTTGGATCTCCTCTGATGCTACACTGGTTCTCACTTTCCCCTTTTTAGGATTCTTCATATTGGACTGGAAATCACTTCAAAGGAAGGACTGACTCCTAGAAAGCAGAACACATTCCCAATTTCTAATGTAAAGAAATATATTCCAATAAAAGAATATATGTTTGGGGAGGAATATCATTACTTTTGTGCATCAAAGCTTTTATTGTCCCATGTGTAGGAAAAGTCGCCCAGAAGTTGCTAGGTAACAACTCTGGTTTTGCCCATCTGTCCCTCTTTTCTTGGTTGCTGTTTTCAAACTCTGTTGGGACGGGGGGCACTGTGCTTTTGGCAATGCCTGTCAGCTCAGCCCTGTGCACACCCACGCTGAAATGAGTCCCAGTAAGCTCAGTGGGGCATACTTCCAGTAGATGCAAGATTTCATCCCGCATCACCTCTTCATAATTTGGTTAGCAGTTCATGTACTGAAAGCATTGTCCATAATTTATTTTCTAGGAAGACTGACTTCAATGTCTGATCATTTGGTCAGGCCTGCTTCACTTAAAAATAAGATACTTGCGAAAAGGAGGGCTCTGGAAGCCTCAAGATCAAGAGAAATGATGTTCCTAAGAAAAGAAACCAGTAAAAAATACCAGTATGTAGGATATCTTGATGAAAGTGGAAGGTTGCTTCTTCTCTAGGTGTGTCTCAACTGAAAGTGAAATTACTGTGTGTTAAAAGGTTCTAGTAATCTTTTTACCTAAAACTGTACTTAATAAAGTTAAAACGGTGTGGCAAGATAGCTATGGCTATATTGGAGTGCAGAAAGACTGTACGTGTTTGGCTGTACTGGGAGAGTGTGTAGCCACAGCGTCCATCATTTGCCTGGGCCTGGATGGATTCTGATTGTATAGGCTGCGTTTCCAGTTTGGCCATGTGACTAATCTGTTCTCTTGTCTTAGCTGCCTTTGCTAAGCCATCATGGACAAGATCCTTTGGACAGCTTTAATTCATAGGGTCACCATGAAGATGAGTTGATGGAATACAACAACAAAACTCTCTTATGTAAATTGGTTTTACTGCAAATTTTTTCTTGTTATGGCTAGTCTTAGTCATGTCCATTCAACACTAATCCGGTATCTGAATCAATAAGAAGTAATTTTACAATATTTTAAATAACAGTAGATGATGGTAAATATAATAATGATCAGGAAATGAAATGTCAGCAACCACTTCCCTGTAAAAACTGTTAATCCTAACAGATGGTAAACATACGAGAGTAACACCAAAGTATTCCAAATCCTAACAGGAATATTCCATCAAATAAAGAAAATAAAACAATGGCTCACAGACTGGAAACATTCAATGTACATTCCAATCCCCAAGAAAGGAGATGCGAAAAAGCACAGTGACCATTGCACGAATTTTCCCACGCAAGCAAAGTGACGTTCACGGTGCTGCAGCAAAGGATATTACCTTATACGGAGTGAGAAATGCCAGATGCTCATTCTGGATTCAAAAAAGGAAGAGGTACTTGAGATCGTATCACAAATATACATTGGCGACTGGAGCTCCCCAAAGAATTTAGACAGTCAATGCATTAACTAGGTTGGAGTGGAGGGTTGGTAATGGGGAGAGGTTGCCATGATCCATGGAAGCTCCATTGTGCTCACTAGGAGCCCGCCCCTGCCCCCCGCACACACTGGGCCAGGCTATGAGGACCTATAGCTTGTTCTGTGTAAGAGATTGGAGAGCTATTGGACAATAACATGGCTGGAGCACAAGTGTAGTAAGACTCGTCGTGAAAGCATTTGAGTGTGCAAGACCAGACGTAATTGCACCTACTGCATGGCAGTGAAAGAAGCTTACTGGACTCCCTCCATTGTATCACTGAATGACCATCCAGCTGAGCTCTTCTCAGGTGCTTTAGGTGCTTCTTAGGTGCTGCTGCTTCAGAGGTGCTTTAGCTCTGCTGTCATGAATCTGCTGCTGGAGCAGTAGCTTTGAGGTCTGCTGTGGCAGGTTTGGCAGACATTTCGCAGATAAAATAGCTCCCCTCACGCCTGCTTGAACACTGTAATCCATGTAGCATCTTCTAAGGTGCCCCGTGCTTCCTCCTGGCCTGTGCTGTGGGATCAGCTGTTGTCAGTTTTTGAGCCCTGAGGAGATGGATAGGAAGCCTGCACTGCTGCCAGCCAGCTGCCCACCCACCTACTGGCCTTTGCCCGTCGTGATTTCTTCAAGGTCGCAGAGGCGGACTGACTGGTTGGATCAGGACAGAGGCCAACACATCGCTGCGGGGCAGTGCGGGCCCTACTGCCTGGAGAGAGACAGTGGTGTGATCACTCCCGAAACAACACTCACCCGTGATGCAGAGATTTATATTAACTATTGCTAGTTAACAAAGCCCTGGATTGGGGAAGATGCTCAGGAGAGGCATCTCTGCTGTAGAAAGGCTTAGATGAAAGGGATTACCTAGATTTTATTTATTTATTTATCGATTTATATCCTGCCTTTTTCCTACAAAGGGCTCAAGGCAACTTACATCATTCTCCCCCTCCATCTTATCCCCACAACAACAACCCTGTGAGGTAGGTTGGGTTGAGAGCCTGTGACTGGCCCAAAGTCACCCAGTTGACTCCATGGCTGAGCGGGGACTCGAACCCAGATCGTCTGAGTTCCAGTCCCATGTTCTTAACCACTACACCACACTGGCTCCTTTGTTTACCCTTATCTATCACTCTCAGAGGGGGGAAGCACAACCTTGTTGCTTTTCATTGATATCTAAGTGGTGTTTAATACCGGCTCAGTGAGTTGGATGTGGGAGAGGCCATCATATGCTCATATGATCAAGCTCGCTCTTACAGGAGCTTGTTTTTTTAGTGTTTATATGAAGCCTCTGGGAATTGTCATTAGGAGATTTGGGGCAAGCTGCCATCGGTATTCTGATGACGCTCGGCTCTGGTTTTTAATAGCATGGAGAACTAAAGCTGAGGATCACTAGCTCTGAACCAGGAGGGGCTATGCATGTTCAAACCGACCTCCTGAATGCAGTGATGGGCTTGATGAGGACTAATACACTGAAATGGAGTCGTGACAAGGAAGAGATGCTCTGGTTGAATGGTTCCTGGTTCTAGGGTGTTCACCTGTTCCAGAGCAGGTTGTGCTTTCTCTGAAGGGAGGGCAGCTACATTGCCCACCAGTAGGTCTGGCTCCATCTTTGACGCAAGAGGGCCCATGGACACCCATCACCAGCTTTGGCTGGTACACAGCTATGCCCATCTGGGCAGCCTGGCTGCTGTGATGCACTGGCAGCCCCAGAGTTAGACAGTTTTAACGTGCCCTGCATGATGCTGCCCTTATGCCTCATTTGGAAGCTGGGTTAGGGTTAGCTGGGCTAGCTGCCTGCTATTTTCCAAGCCATATTCAAGGTTTTGCAGCTGACATGCAAAGCTATGAGCAATTTGGGAGCAAGAAACCTAGCTGACCTAGAATCCCCATCAATGCCTGAGGTCTCTTGAGGAGACCTTACTCATCGTTCTACAGCCAATAGAATATCACTGGGATAAATAAAACTGGCCTTCTCAGTGGTAGCACCCACCCTTTGCAACACTCCCAAAGAAGCAGAAGAGGTGGCAGATTTAAAACCTTCCTGAAAACAGGTCTAATCATGCAAGCTTGCCTTGGCCAGTGAGACTGTTACCAATCTGTTTACTGTCATGACGATGCAGTGTTTTTAAATAGACATGATTCCTTTATATTATTTCATTTTTATATTGCTACATTGTAATGCAAACAGATTGGAAATTTTAATATGTTAAGTGATATAAAAGTATTTGTAAATAAATACATGAGAAGTAACACTGTCTCTGAAAAATTCCTGAAAATGTAAGTGTAATGCTTTTATTTTTATTAGCTTTGTTAGTTCACTTTTTAAAAGACCCATACTCTGTTTTTGCCTGAGACATCTACTGCATCCATTGCTAATAGCATTTAGCATTGCACAGTCTTGTAACATTGGTAGTTTTTTGGCATCAATACCAGTGAGAATGCAGTAACAGTTCTATCTTGAGAAGATATGCCAGTGTCGCTTAAATTTTGGAAGCAGGCCCACATAATGAAGCTAACAGGACATGGATGGGGGCTGTTTGGGAAAGGAACAGAGAGTCTGGCAGAAAAGGATGCAAATGTGCCAGGCCATTGTGCCAGCTGAGTAAATGTGGTTATTTCTCCATCATTATTAACTACTGCATCCACTCTCAATAAATTCAAGCTATTATAGCAGGAATCAATCACTACCTGGCCCAACTCTCCAGAAAATAGAGGGCGACTACAGTTGACATAAATCACTAGCACCGGAGCTGGACCATTTATATTTCTGAGAGTTGTTTGTTTTTAATTACAATTACTATTACATTGCATTTATATCCTGCCTTTTTTCCTCTTGGTAGGAACCCAAGGAGCTTGCATAGTTATCCCCACAACAACCCAGCAATGTAGGCTGGGAGGTAGTAACTGGGCCCAAAGTCACCCAGTGAAGTTCATGCCCGATGGATATGAGAACTCAGATCTCCCAAGTCCCAGTCCAGCGCTGCAGCTGCTGAGCCTCACTGGCTCTCCAGGAACAAGAGCCGGATGATCTGAATGCATGAGATCACATCATGTCTCAGGGATACTCTCCCCTAAACCTTTTGAGACAGAGAATGGGATCTGTTATGCCTGATGCACCACCTAGAAATGATGCGTTTGGAAGATAAATACAAGAGCAATTTGTTAGGGGTCATTAAGTCTGCATAAGTTGAAAGTATGACTCAGCCATTCAATTGTTTACTAAGGAGTCAATTGTTTATATTTATTTATTTAATTTCTATAGTGTCAGCAGCTGAAGCTTTTCTGGGCAGTTCTCAAAGCCATTCTGATATCATTTGCATCACCTATAAGGTAGCTAGAATTGAGGGTGGGCTGTGGGGGAGAGAAGAAATGTACAAACCCAAATAGTGAGGGAGAGTTCTACTGAGAAGGAAATGCGTGCTGTTCTGCCCATATATTTTCCTGCATTTGTCGCCCATCCAAGTCTTAGGCCAATTCTGCAAGCAGAATGGGAGGATTCTGGAGCGGAATCAGTGGTAAAAATCCTGAAGACTGGACTATCCTATTTCAGACTGCAAGCAGAGGCACCAGGATGCTTTGTGTGCACCAAAACATCTCTCTGCAAGCTAAAAATGTCACATCAGTGAGAGAAACTGTATCTCAACCTTATTCACTGTTGGGTTAGTTTTGTTTGGACTTTGTTTCTTGCAGGGAAGCGTTAAAAATGTAACTCCAATCAAAATACATTCTGTATTTTGGAGCAAATGCTTTCCTTGCGTGTGATTTCCATGGGGAGGATATGTCAGGGCCACTCATGTGTTCAAAGAATTCTGTTGAGCATCGGAACACGCCAGCGAACCCTCCTCTCGGTGCTCATGCATTTGATGGCCAAGCCCTCTGCTGCCCATGCTCAGCATTCCGGAGAAGGCAGTCTCCTTGCAGAGTGATGTTTGCACTTTAAAATCCTGATTAGCCCTGGATCTGCTCTTGCTTGGAGAGGGCCTTTGTCATGTGTGTTGAAGGGGTGTGTTTGTGTGTGTGTTTTTTTTCCCTGCTGGGTGCTACTCTGCCCCTCCCTCCAAAATTCAAGGGGTGTTCTTATGAACAGATCTTCCATTCACATGGAACGTCCATCCACTTTCAAGCCCATTTAGAACATGCCAAGTCAAGCAAAACTTCCTGATTTTGCCTGGCACTACCAACCTGCCCCCCCCCACCCCCAAACTCGGCAACCTGTCAAATACCTGTCTGGCCATCTGACTGGCATGCCATTTCAACTTCATATGTGCTGCAGGAGTGCAAACCTCACTAAGCTTCACAGGTGGAATTTCCCATTTCCTATACCAAGTATAGCTGTTTCAAGGTATTTCTTCATTGATCTGGACTTCACTTTGGTATCATCTTGCTGGTTTGGTTTGGTTTGGTTTGGTTTGGTTTGGTTTGGTTTGGTTTGGTTTGAGAACATAGTTTTGTGCTCTCAGCAGAAGTGCTGATATCTCTGCTTTTAAGATGCAGGTGTGCAAAATACCAAATCTGCTTCTAGAGAAATAGTCCAAACAGATCTTTAAACCCGTTTGAACTAACCGGTTTGTGGAAAGCAACTCTTTGGCTACTGAGAAAGCTGCTGTTTGCAAAAACTGGTTGGATTTGACCATACAGCATATGATGCTCCAGTATTTAAAGGAAAATAGCTTAAGATTTATCTGAATAAGTAGATTGTAAAATCCACAATATGACATCAGCAAATATACTGCATATTTTATGTCAATTATCTTTTATGCTGTAGGCAGCATTGTTAAAAAAAATTAAGGCTGTGCTACTATGGCCATTTACTTGGACTAAGGCCTGCTGGATACAGAGACTTACCTTCCGAGTAAGCATGCAGATGATCATATATAATGTTTTATACTAATAGATTAGAGCTCGTTTTAGTGCAGTTCATTTTCCACAAACCCCATGCAATCAGAAAGGAGCAGAACAAATTTCTTATTTAGAAAGTGGGATGATTATGCCCGTCTAGCAAACTATAGACAATGGGTTAATCAGTTACATTTCTTCCTCCTACATCTGTTGGATCTCCTCCAGAATGGATTCTGAAGGACATAAGAACAATCCTGTGCCTATTTCATTTGCCCACTGATGGGTCCTAGAGGGTTGAGTGCAATGTCTGAGGATTTAAATATATGTATAAGTAGTTTATTTAATAAAAATTTTGTGTATTCAAATTTACAGTCTTGTATTTAGATCAACTTTTTATTCAGATGTAGAGAGTCATATATGTGTGTGTGATTTTCCATTGCATGTTTGCTCAAATAAATACATGGAGAGTTAACTCATACAGACCAAGCCATAGCATTTTAACAAAGGAAGTAAGATTTCAGCAATGCATAATGGGAGTTTAATCTTTCTAGTACAAAACTATGTCTCCTGATTTAAGGTAGCCCGAATTTCATTCCACTTTGGAGCCACTTATGCTCCATCCATCCATCCATGAGAGCCAGTGTGAGTATAAGAGTTAAGTACTCAGCTGGGACTTGGGGCATCTGGGTTCCAGACCCACTCAGTGCATACCAAAGCCTTAATGGCCATGTGGGTATATATAAGAGGAAGAGGTCTGCCAGGTGTCCTGGCCCTATGCTGTTCAGGGCTTTGTATAAGAATGGCATAAGCTTGAACATGGTCCCATAGCTATTCAGCAGCCAGGGTAGTTCCTTTAGCACCAGTTTTAAGTGGGCATAACCTGTAAGCACTTGAGCGGTTGCATCGTGCACTAGCAGCAGCTTCTGAACCAGGTTGAAGTCGGCATCCCATATTGTGCATTACAGTGGTCTAACTGGGAGGTTAGCGGGGCAGAGGCACAGCGGCTAGACTACCCCTATCCAGGCACGGGCATATTTGGCACACCAGCCCAAGCTGGGAGTGAGCAAGTCAGGCCACTGATGTCGCCTGGACCACCATTCTTTAGATTCTAGCCAGTGTTTCTTCTGAGAAATCAAAACATGTTTCAGTGTTGTTTTCTTGATTAACTACACAGATATTTCTTTGCAGTGAGAGAATGGCATCCAGGACTTGCTTGAGGAGAGTCAGGTTTACTTAAAATTGCCAAGAGCATCCCTTTTTGCATTGAGGTCATTTAGGCAGAGAGCCAGTGCCTGGTCCAAATTGAGAGTCCTGTCTGAGTGGGGGCTGAGTGCGGAGCTCCCATGCAACTGACATTAAACCAGTTTATTCCAGTGTTGATACCAAGTTTCTGTGGCTAGAAGGAATCCACTGCCCAAAACTGATACAGCAAAATCACCACACTTGCCTATTATCAGTGGTCAACTCATTGTATAAATCTTCCCAGGTCAAAAGAAACTGTTTCGCTGAGAAGTAGTCTGAAAAAGCAAAACACGCAACCAGTCCATTTACAGGTGGGCTTGTAATCATTATGTGGAAATAAGTAGTATTGATTTAATAATTTCCAGAGGGCTAACCATGTCAGCCTATTGCTGTGCAAACAACTGGCCGTCTGGTGGCACCCTAAAGACCAATTGATTTCTCCTGGCAGAAGCTTTCGTGCCCTGTAGAGGAACCTGTGTCTGGACACATGTTCTGTATTTAGTACTGTGGTGATGGTGATATCGGCCTTTCCTGCAATTACATGGACTAGTTAGGATTTTAATCACCTGCGAGTTGATTGTGTTGTTTTATGGCTTTTTATTTCATGTTAGTTTTGGATTTGTGCTGCTGGTTTTGGCATATTATTTGTTTTTCGGCGCCAGGCAAAGACCTTTTTATTCAAGCGGCATTTTAACTGTTAACATTATTGGTTTTATTTGGCCAGGGCGGCTTATTTTATACTGTATTGTTGTATTTTAATTTAATATTTATATTTTTAATTTATATTATAATTATTTTAACTTGATGATGTGAGCCGCCCCGAGGCTTCGGCGAATGGGGCGGCATAAAAATGTTTTAATAAATAAATAAATAAATAAAATATTGCAGCTCTGAAAAAAAATGCTTCAATGTAGCCCATGCATGAATGCACTCCCCAAACAGCCAAGCTCATCAGTTCTGGCCAAACACTGTGCCAAGTCATGGTCTTCATAGCTCAGAATCCAAACCATGGTTTGAGCTTCCAGACATATTCTGCTTGTGCTGCAGAACTGTTTGTTTGACTGGGCCAGACTTGACTAGGAACTAGGGCCTGGGTAGAGACCTGTTCTCCCCTGCAGAGGAAGGCAGGATGCGCTCCAGCAGTGCCAAGCTCAGGGAACCAAGGTTCCCTTTAGATGCCAGGAAGCACTTCCTGACAGTCAGGACCCCGAGGGCTTCCACGGGAGGTGGTTGAGGCCCCATCGGTGAGGGTGTTCAAAGATAGGCTGGACATGCACATGGTGGGCATGTCATGGGTGGAGCCGACTAGACCCGGGGGTCAGACTAGATGGCCCAGGATGGCCCCTTCTGACTCGCTCTGTTTCTGTGTTTCTATTTGAAGCCAGAGATGCGAGCAGAAGAGCAGAAAGGGATGAAGAACAGCCATTGCTCCTCAGCAAGACACCAGCTCAAATAGGACACCTTTACAGACCCCTACAGAAGGCATTAAAATACATTACCCAGCTGCTACCATGCATCTCTCTGAGTTGCCTGCTGGTGAGGCAGGAGGACAAGGTCTGGGAAAGACACTCACACCGAGGACAAGGAATCCGGTCTTGGAGCAGGCCTGGGTTGGCTGGTGAAGCACCAGCGGGAAGTCAGGTGGGGAGAAGAAAATCCTTTTTAGGCATTTGGAGTGCAAAATGCAGCACTTGAAACATTGCCTTCAACCCATTATGGGAAGGCCTGCAGGAAGCAATCAGAATAAATGAAAGAGTGCACCAGCCAGCAGAACACAGTGCTTAATGGGAGTGATTAACAGACTCACAGATAAGATTATTATTGCCTTGTACAACTGGCCAGGGGGTATAGGATGTGTTGTTTTGTCTTCTTCGAAGTAAATAAGTAGCGCCAACCAGTCCCTGCTCCTTCTAGAGGCTCCCTTTCTCTAGTTATGCTCCTAACATGTCAGCTTTCTTTCTGTACCAGGTCGGTGGCTACCAGCCTTGCTGGTGATCTGCTGAGCCCTTTACCAGAAGTGGCACCAGCTGCTGAGGAGCTTGGGCAGGCGGAGGCCCTGCGCCCATCCTGCTTTGAGGGATCCTGTGGGAGCTGGTTTGCTACCGTGTACTTGGAATGCTGGACTAGACGGATCCTTGGTCGGATGCAGCAGGGCTTTGCTTAGGTTCTTAAGGGAAAACTTTTTAACGGGTTGCTGTATAAAGGACTTAGTGATTGGAAATTAATTGTGGGATGCTATTGGCAGGTTTATTTTCCTGGTTGCTGGATCGATTTTTCTGCCCAGAAATGCTGAAAAGGTCTCATGCTATGCTGTTCAACATTAGGAAATCCTAAATTAGCCGTGAGTTACAGCCTGGGTGGCCAGCCAGCCAGTGAACTGTAGCATGCTCAGCAGTGCTTCTGTTCTTCTAGGGCTGTTTTCATCCTTTGCCATCAAATACTCTCAAGGAAGAGAAGAGGAATAGCCGCTTCAGTTGTAAGCAGCCATTGCTTTAAAAGTGCAAAGGGAAACAAGGTAGATCCGCTGCACCCACCATTACTTTAAGCTACCTCTGTATACCTCCTTTCAGAGAAAGGAACCCAGTTCTCTCCTGTTCATCGTAACTGCAGAATGATCAAACTCTTACTTCTTACAGCAACCATCAAAAGCATAACAAAAATTTATTTCTGCCCAGATAAGGGACCACAACTGCACCTGAAATGCAGAGCAAAGGAAGGGCCAGTAGGTGGGGTCTAATTCTGTCCCATAATACGAAGCTCCATATTTCACTCCCCCAGGGTCATAGTACTATCAGGTTGTTTCTTTTAGGGTCCTTCAAGCAGTTCTAGAGTGGCTGTGATCAGGAAAAGGCCACCCTCAGGTAGGTGAGGCCTTAAGTGGGTGGGTTTTCGGGGGGCTCTTCCAGATGAGGCTTTTGCAGGGCACATGCTAAAATGGCATTTATGGTGTTTTTGGTGCTACTGCAAGGGCTAAACTTAATCCGTTTAGCACTACAGAGTAGTTTGAAAGCCACCAGTTTCAGGGGGCACACACTGGACTGAGTGGTACCCTGTGCAGGGGAGGTCCAGGGAGTCAGAATCCCACCTCCCGCCCCCAACTTTCCCAGGTTGCCTATTCCTGCTCTGCTACATCTTGACTGAATCCCATCCGATAAAGCCAAATACTTTTTATGGTGCTAGTCCAGTGTAATCCTTTGTATTTTTACTCAGAAATGCATCCTACTGTATACTCGGGTTTCCCTTCTAGTAAGTGTGTTTAGTATTGCAGACTCGGTTAGGGATCTGCTTATTGGATTTTTGAGTCTAAGCTGCATGGTTTTCTGAATGTGAAATCTGTATATGCTTACCCCCTGCGGTGATTCAGTGCATGGCTTTTTTTAGTTTCTTACATCCTTGTAAAGCTAAGTGTACCTGTGAAAAGCAAGTAAAACTGGTGGAAAGCACACCAAAGCTGATTTTTTCTTGTGATATAAATTTGTCTATTTGTGCATGCTATTAATAAGTTTATTTGGTTCATTTTTATCTTAACCCGTGCAGGAAGGACAATAAAGTTGACAGATACACAGGCAAAAACATAGTTCAGTTTTCTTTTTTTATCCCTTAAATGTTCTTTAATTCAGAAATAAAGTTAAATGCAGGCAACAAAAAGTACATTGAGCAGTAGACAAGCTCATAAAACTTGTCTAAAGACATAAAGCTTACTGCTTATAATTCATTTAACACGGATAGGCTTATGGGACAGTTAGACCAAAACAGCCTTAAGAAAAGCGTACTGTCTAAGGAAATATTGGCCATGTATGTTATATAACACATCTAAGGTGTGTGTCTGTCTCCCTGCCACTTTTGCCTCCCTGCCACCAAACAACCCACCCATATAGTCTCTTAGTGCTCACTGTAGTACTGTTCCATCATAGCATGGCTCCACCATTCCCTTTTTAGATACCCTGTGTATTTCTGCAAGTCTTCAGGGTTATTCCTGTCTATACTTCTTCCTTGCAAGCAGGTCAGGATGAAAAGCTTTCTAACCAAAGGCTTTATTATGTTGCAGCGGACCAGCTAGACTGTTTTTGTGATGCAAAAGAAAAGCATTGCAAAAATCAATCGCGGTACATCCAAGCAAGGTGAGAACACTGCCTCTTAGGAATGTGCAGTGTCTGATAGAAGCTCATTTCCAAACTGGATACCTGTCCTTCCTCCTGACGCACGAAGGGCTGGGTCCACCTTCAAGGCAGATCGTGCTGCTCATGGGCTGGCGGCCAGGGATTGCTCTCTTTTTCCCACTGGTCCATGGTCTTAACCCGAGGCTGTGTAATTGGACTAATGATGTGGGGTCCTCTCATTCATCTAAGTTTGCTCCTCCCACGCTTGAAACTGACTGGATCTCAGCAGGGTCCACTGGTCTTGGCTTATTAGCTGCAAATGCCAGTCCTGCCCCTTCTTCAACTTCTGCGTCAGAATCTGCATCAGCACCCTCTGAAAGGAGGAGGGGACCCATCCCTACACTGGCCGTCCCTCCCACGTGGCGCAGGTGGCAGCTTGGAAGAGGCAGCAGCTCACATGCCCTCCTCCATTCCGTCACCCTGACGGCTGCCTATCACCACACGAAGCAGCCACATTTCCTGGCTGATGGTGGCTCTCACTACTTGCCCTCCCACTAAGAGGTATTCACCACAGGAAAGAAGCTGCGGGGAGGGTTTTCCATGGCATCCCGAGCACTCACTGGCCCCGGCACCTCCGCCTGAGCAGACCTTTCTGAGAATGAAGCATTGTGGGTTACATAGCTCTGGGGAGCACCTGGTTGCTTGAAATAACTTGAGAACAGGCGCAGGTGGTCTGAGACCCACTGGGTAATGGGCGGGGTGAAAATTACCCAAATAAAAATTACCCCAAATAAATAGAGTGGTCTCCTTGGCCAAAAGCACCTTGTTTGAGGAAAGATCTCTTAGAAGAAGGCACGGAAGGGCAAGGTCGCCCACGCCACTGCCCTGCTTACATAAATAAGTAAATAAAGAAACGTTGAGGAAGAGGCTGCTCCTCCCCTCTCAAGTGGCCCAGTGTCTTGCGCAAGCCCTGCTTCAGATCTCGTGAAATACATCCCTTATTTCTCAGTGGCCCAATTCTGAGTTCAGTCCTGGACACCTGAGTTGACCGTAAGGTGTGAGTACTTTGCATCAGAGCCTGAGGTCGGATGGCTGGCTGGTAAAGAGAATGGACTTCAGTCAAAGTACTGGCGTTTATAATGTGTGATGCCAGTTTCTCATCTACCAAACCTCCTTTGAGTTCCTCTTGCTGTCAATAAAGACTTCTGAGAGAAATGATTAAAACCTGGCAAAGATTTGTGGTTGCAGAGTGGGTGCTTGTTCTGTCTCAAAAGGTGTGCTTGTGATTTAAGGGGATGTGAGCTGCTGGTATTCACACTGAATGCAACCCATGCGTCTTAGTGCAAGACAGGACAAGACAACTGCATTTTTCAGCTTCGCTTTATATCACATTTGCTTAGGAAGAGCCAGAAAATAGAAGCAGAGCCAAAAGCTCTGTGTGGCAGATCATGCTTCCTTCCTATAGTAAAACCAATGATAATGACAGCCTGGTCATGCCTGAGGTGGTGTCCTGTTGCTAAATCTTTGAACTACAGATGGTTCTTTGAGGAACTTGACACAGCGGAGTGCTTGCTAGGACATAGACTTGTAAAGGCAGGGTATAGTATCTATTATTCATGGAAGAATGTTTTGGGATTTCGCTTTCAAATCTTTCCCATATTTGCTACCTTACAATTTTGTATTATGATCTGTGGTTATTACTTAGGCAGCAAGCCAGTACCCATTAACACAATAAAATTTACCTCTAAGCAGACATCTGTAGGATTACACTGACAATAAGCTTAAAATGGTTAGACTGTCAGCTGAGATAGGAGTGTGACGGGAAGCATGTGTCCCAAATGACAACTTAAGGGCCTATAATGGACTGAAGACCTTGCTTTAGCCATTTGAATGGTGGCATATAGACACCACTTTCAGATGGTACTTACTTGGGTATCTAGTTTCCATCTGTTGGAGCATCCAGATAATTGCTAGGTTTGATTTTCATATATATGCATTTCCTGTGTGTTGTTGTTGTTTTATTTCTGTACTACCTAATAGCAGAAGCTTTCCAGGCAGTTTCTTGTTATGTGTCATCTAGTCATCTCTGATTTATGTGGCTCTGTGAATGAAAGCTCTCCAGAATGCCCTGTCTTTGACAGCCCTGCTTAGCTCTTGCAAACTCAAGACTGTGGCTTCTTTGATGGAATTAATCGATCCCATGTTGGTCTTCCCCTTCTTCTGCCTTCAACTTTTAGCATTAATTTCCAGTGAGGCTTCCCTTCTCATGAGGTGCCTGGGCGGTTTACATCAGCTCATCAATACAATGAAAAAGCAATATAAAGATACAGATAATAGCAAAGCATCATTAGAAGGATCATTTTAAAGTTAGATTTAAAGCTGAATTTAGACAAGCACAAATTAATCACAAGACCTGTGAGACAGCTGACATATGCTATCTAGTGCTGACTAAACACCTTGCTATAAAGGATTGCATTAACCTGGCACCAAAAAGACAGCTTCACTGGTGCCTGGCAGGCCTCAGTGGGGAACTTGCTCCATAATTGGGGTGCTGCCACTGAGAAGGCCCTCCTTCTAGTTGCCACAGCAGATTCTCCCCCAGAGCTGGGAATGAGTGGCAGCCTCAGTTCTTGGCCACAGTGTCCAGGCAGATTGTGGCTGGGAGAGGCATTCTGTCGAGCATTGTTGCTTCAAGTTGTGCCGGGCTTTGTAGGATGGAACAAGAACCCTGAATTGGCTGCAGAAGCACTGGGCAACAGATGCAAGTGGGCCAGAACTGGTCTTACGTGTTTGGAACTTCTGGTCCAAGTTATTGTCTGGCTGCTGCACTTTGCACAAGCTGAAGCTTCTGAACAGATTTCAAGGATAGCTGCATTAGAGTGGTTTGCGACTATCCAGATATCAACAGAATGTAGATTATGGAAGAAAGGTCATCCATGTCCAGATAACGGCATAACTAGGGCACTAGCTGAAGCTGACAGAAGGTTCTCCGTGCCACTGAGGTCACCTGAGTCTTAGGTGGCAAGGATGGCTTAAGGAACACCCCTAAGTTGCAAGCCTGCTGCTTCAGGATGAGCGCAACCCAATCCAGAACAGGTTGAAAGTCTCCACCGAGTCTGAGGAACCACCCACTAACAGCATCTCGGCCTGGCCTTGATCATGCTTCAGCTTATTAGCCCTTATCCAGTCCATTGTCGCAGCCAGGCACTAGTTTAGCACATCTACTGCCTCACCTGATGAGGATGAAAAAGGGAAATTCAGATGTGTGTCATCAGCATCCTGATAGCAGCGTGCTCCAAAATGCCTAGTGCAGCAATTTCATGTAGATGTTACATAGCCTGGAGGAAAAGAGTGTCCCTGAGGAACCCTGTCCTGGAGAATCCAGGGGGCTGAGCTGTGTCTCCCAGCTACCACCTTCTGGAGCCAGGCATCCTAATAGGAGCAGAACCACTGCAAAGCAGCATTTTCTCCATCCAACTCAGACCACTGCCCCAGAAGGACACTGTGCTTGATGGCACTCAAAGTTGCTGAGATGTCAACAGCGTCACATCCCCGTCTCTCTCCTAATGTACAGAGTGACTGAAGTGGCTTCTGTGCCAAAACCTGGCCTGAACCCCAGTTGAAATGGATGTCGATAATCTCCTCCAAGAGCAGCTGGAGCTGATTGGATATATGCAAATTTGTGTGATTAGTTTCATTTAAATGCTCAAAAAATAGGACTGGATTTGTCACATTTGTCAAATAGGTTTTGGACTTTTAAGGTAGCATCAAATGGGCTGTTTACTGATGAGATCCTAGTTTCTCAAATGTGTGGCAATTAAAAGCTGCATGCAACTTTTGATTTCTAGGAGATAATCTGTATCTGTAACTGTATATCATGTGTATCAAGAAAGCATGCTTGTGTTAGTAAAATGGTAGTTTTGTGTCATAGTGTGCCCTCTGGTGTATAGATAAAGGTAGTAAAACCAGAATAAAGAAAAGGGGGAATGCAACCAATGATGCTGCTTTTACTTTAGAGCTCCAAATAGGTGTTTTTATTTAATGTGCCCACCCATCCCCACACCCACCTCCCCAGTGACCCCATCTGCCATCCCCTTCTTTTGCCTTCAGTCGTTCCCATCATCAGGGTCTTTTCCAATGAGTCCTTCCTTCTCAGTAGATGGCCAGAGTATTTGATCTTCAGCTTCAGTATCTGTCCTTCTAAAGAGCAGTCAGGGTTGATTTCCTTTAGGATTGACTGATTTGATCTCTTTGCAGTCCAAGGGACTCTCAGGAGTCTTCTCCAAAACCACAATTCAAAATTGTCAATTCTTCAGCGCTCAGCCTTCCTTATGGTCCAACTCTCACAGCCATACATTACAACTTGGAAAACCATAGGCTTGACTATACGCACTTTTGTTGGAAGGGTGATGTCTCTGCTTTTGTGTACGCTGTCTAGATTTGCCATAGCTTTCCTATCAAGGAGAAAGCATCTTTTAATTTCTTGGCTGCAGTCACTGTCTGCAGTGATCTTGGAGCCCAGGAAAATAAAATCTGTCACTACTTCCATTTCTTCCCCATCTATTTGCCAGGAAGTGATAGGACCAAATGCCATGATCTTAGTTTTCTTAATGCTGAGTTTCAAGCCAACTTTTGCACTCCCCTCTTTTACCTGTATCAAGAGGCTCTTTAGTTCCTCTTCACTTTCTGCCATGAGAGTGGTATCATCTGCATATTTGAGGTTGTTGATATTTCTCCTGGAAATCTTAATTCCAACTTGTGATTCATCTAGCTCCACCTTTCACATGATGTGCTCTGCATATAGGTTAAATAGGCAGGGTGACAGTATACAGCCTTTCCGTACTCCTTTCTCAATTTTGAACCAATCAGTGGTTCCATGTCCAGTTCTAACTGTTCTTTCTTGACCCGCAAAGAGGTTTCTCAAGAGACAAATAAGATGGTCTGGTACTCCCATCTCTTTAAGAACTTGCCACAATTTGTTGTGATCCACGCAATCAAAGGCTTTAGCATAGTCAATGAAGCAGAAGTAGATGTTTCTCTGGAACTCCCTAGCGTTCTCCATGATCCAGAGTATGTTGGCAATTTGATATCTAGTTCCTCTGCCTCTTTGAAACCCCACTTGTACTTTTGGAAGTGCTGATAGTTCTTCTGATAGACATATTGTCTATTTATGGCCATTTCTATATATGTTTTGAGTGCTTTGGTAGGAATGATCTTGCCTTTGTTCAATGAAGGTGGCTTACTATTAGGATTATGATTATTTCATTTCCATACTGTCCAATAAAAGAAGTTTCTAGATAGTTCAGAGTAATTCCGAACACAAATACAGTAATAAATATAGGTAATGATAAAATACAAATACATCATAAAATTCCAGGATACAAAGTGTAAAGCAGTTTGCACTACTAAAATAAAAAGCAAATAAGGCCTATTTGCTGACTTGTCCCACCATCATAGATTCATAGAATAGTAGATTCGGAAGGGGCCGTCAGGTCCAACCCCTGGCTGTTGCAGGACACAACAGATGCCATTAAATAACTAGGAGTTGAGGGCAGTCTACTACCTACAGAAAGATGGCAGTGTTATTGCCAGATGGGCCTTGATGAGCAGATAATTCGATAGCCAGAGGGCTTCCACTGAAAAGCCCCCCTCACTTGTGGCCACCCTCTGAGCTTCCCTTGGAAGTGACATTTGGAGGAAGGCCTCAAATGTTGACCATAAGGTCTGCCCCCTGCCCCAACTAAAACTGGTAGAAGGCACTCCTCTGTAGCCAGCAGGGCCTCAGATGACAGAGAAGACTCCACAGTGACTCCCAAGCCATGAACCTGCCCATCCAGGGTAAGTGCAACCCCATCCAGAAGAGGTCAGTCGAACCTAATGGAGCATCTCGGCATCTCAGTCTCGTCTGGGTGGAGCTTCAGTGCGCTCGCCCTCCTTCCCATCCAGTCTTCAGGCTGTATGTGGAAGCATATTCGTGCTTAACAAATGAGAGTATCTGCTGGCTCATGCAGCCCCTTGCTGTTGGCTTTGCAGTGTCAGCAAACCAAAATATGCTGGCCTGTTATAATTGCCTAAAAGAGGAAATTAATCACCAAGAACACTTATACTAATTTGCATAATAGTTTCATGTGTTAATTTATATGTATAGAAACAGATTTGGAAATACTATACCATATTTTTCGCTCTATAAGATGCACCTGACCATAAGACGCACCTAGTTTTTAGAGACAGGATCCATGGAAAACTTCCTGATAATCACAGGCACATTCCCCATCACTTCCCATGGGCTTCATTAAAAGACGGGTTGCCATTTGAAAACACACACCGACCTGTGATTAACAGCTCTCACCTGCGCCAGAGGAGGGGGGCAGAGCAGGGCGTGCCGAGCGCATGCCGGCGGTGGTCTTCTGGGCAGTGCAGTGGTGGCAGGTCTTCCCGGGCGGTGGGGGTGAGCAGTCCGTCTCTCCGTGCGGCCGGCGGGTTAAAGCCCGTCGCTCCTCCTCCTCCACACCACTCCCCCTGAGCGGCACAGCTCTCACCTGCGCCGGAGGGGGGGGGCGGAGCAGGGCACGCCGAGCGCGTGCCGGCCAGGTGGTGCCACGTGGTGCAGGCAGCCAGCAGCATCCCGGGCGTCGGGCACACACACATTCTCTCTATAAGACGCACAGACATTTCCCCTTACTTTTGAGGGGGAAAAAAGTGCATCTTACAGAGCGAAAAATACGTTAATTTAAATTGAAATTCAATACATGTCAGTATATTGTAAAAGTCTGTGACTGGGTATCCTGGGCCTTGTTCATTCTTCTTTGCAGCTGCTGTTGACAGCCAGCTTCAAAGCCCTGCTCTTCCTTCCCTGATGACCCTTTAGCTTTAAATGGGTCTTGGAGTGGACAGAGGACACCTTTGAAGTAGAAGATAACCTTTGAAAATAGTGAAACATCTTCTGTCAAAGAGAACACGTGTGTGCCCTAAGAAGACTCTGACTATCCTTAGTTTCATCCGAAACAGAAAATTCCGATTACCACTAGCTTCAGAATAAGTCAGGATATTATAGTAAACCGTGGCTAATTAGAAGCTTCCTGTTTTGTTTGCTTGTGCAACAATGTAAATAGCAAAGGGGCAAAAGGCTCTGTTATATCTCAAAACATATGAAGTGTCATATGTATTTATCGAGCAAACTGTATCTTCGCCGCTTTTGAAGATCAGTCTTCCCAAAGGGCACATAATACAAACAGTTTGAATCAGATGAATGGTGTGTTGCCATGTTCTGCCAACTCTTATTAACTACAGTTTTTCAAGCACGCCAGGCTGGTGGGCCTTCCTTTCCCCGCTGCCCATAACCTGTTTTAATTGGTGACAGTTGGGACTGAATCTGGGAGCTTGGACAGGCAGGCCATATGCTTATCCACATGTTTGTGACCCTTGCACTTGCCAAAAGTGAAACCGTTCTGAACGTCGTGGGCTTTGCATAGCTAATAAGCATATACCATTCAAAGGAATTAATGGGAAAATTTACCAAACATCTCCGTTTATGTTCTTGTGACATCTACTTTCTCTCTTGAAAGTTAATCATATATAGTCTGAAAATGTATTTTGGCTAAACTAAATATGACACCATCTGAAATTTCATTTTCTTACAGGAATATGCATCAAGGGGGAGAAAAGGATGAATGAATTAGAAGGATGAAAAAGAATCAAGTACTAATGGAAGGTTGAAAAACATTTCAGCAAGAAGCAAATAGGCAGAACCGGTACCTCGGATAAAGGTAGGAATAAGTTCAAAATTTTATTCTATTTTGTGAGTTGGCTGCAGTAATACAGCTCTGGTAAGTTCACTCATAAAAAATGTGGATATTAAGCTGAACTCTGAAAACTCAGTTGGATTTTCATATTAAGAAATCATTTGGCTCAGTAGATATTACATGGATTCTGGTATGCCTGCATGGTACATTGGATGATTAAACTTCCTAATGCAATTGTTGTCATTCGTACAGTACTGCAAACCACAAACAAACAAGTGTGCAAGAACCAACCATTTGTTTCGGCTGGGGGGTTTCATCGCTTTTCTTTTTGCCTGATAACACATTTTGATGCAACAGTCAGAAACATTCCAACATATACTACGAATGGATCTTATTTGGGAGAGAATGCAAAAGAAAACAAAGAGCTTGACCTAAAGCAGGACTGGACAACATGCAGCCCCTACAGCTCCACAAGATGCAGCTGCTGCCACACTGCTGAAGTTTGTAGCAGCAGTCAAAGAGAAGAGAAAGCTGATTTGCTGCTTGGAAACTGGCAATAAATTGCTGTGGAGCACCATGTGGTCCAGATTCTGCTTGGGTGCAGATTTGGTCATTGTAAAGTTCAGTAGTGGTTTTTGGTGTTTAGTTTTGGATTTGTCTTTTTGCTTGCAACACCCCAAAAAATCCTTTTGGTGGTGACAGGAATGAGGCCCATGGGGGAGTTAGGAGGGTGGGTGTCAAAAGCAGGTCTCTCCCCTCCAGCAGACCTGGAGAAGACCGTGGAAGCACAGCCTTTTTGTTAGAGCTTTGCAGGTTACAAAACAGCATGAATCAAAGTCACAGTTTCCTCGAGATGGCGGAGATGCGTCCGCCCATGTGAAGAGTTGAATCCAAAATGCAACTTTCCCTTCGTCCTCTCTCTCGGAAAGATTCTGGCTCACGCTCCGGGTGCTCCTGCTGCTTGTGGATGGACAGTGGGGATGCCAGATGCTTCTTAACGGGGCTGCTAGTTTCAGTTGTCATCTTCTGACAGGGTCAAGGAACTTGCCCTGCGTCTCCTTCTCTTGACCCCTTTTGAAATGTCTTCTTTCGCAAGATGAGCTGCTTCTTATGCTCTGTCTGAGAATCTTCACTTTGTAACCTTGAGACTGGCTTCCACCACTTCCGACTCAGACGGCTCTATCTGAGAAGACTGTAGTGTGCGAGACAAAAATGACCTGTGGCCGTCCTGACATCGCCCACCCCAGCCTAAAGGTACCAGAAAATCTAAAATTCAGACAGGGGAGAGTAAAGGTGGCTACTGTTAAAGAATATTTCAAGGGTAATGGTGAAGTGAGAGTCTGAGGTGGTCTGAAAACATATTGCAGCTAAAATGAAGTGAATGGAACGAGGAGGAGAAGGAACGCTCCTGTTTGGCGTTTCTTCACCTTCTGGACAGTGATGCAGATGTTGTGAGGGAGAACACAAGCATCTCATTTCAGATGGCCTGAAAAATTCAGGTATCAGGCCCATAGGATCACCTGCCGTCCTTGTATAGACTAATTTTCCATGCGTTCTAAAGTCTGTGCACACTTGTATCTCTTTGCCACCCACCCACCTCACTTCCTTATTGCGGTTCCAGAGAAGGACCACTGAGGAGGATCTTGGGTTCTGGGCAAGGAGATGATCCTTCTGGTAAGATGGCCCCAAACCGTTTAAGGTTTTGATTAATAATAGCAGTTTCAAATTGGACCCAGGCATGGCTTGGACCCAGTAGTGGGGAAATGTAACCCATTAATCCTCTCACTGCCCTATTTTAGACCAGCTGAATTTTTGGGCCAAAGTAAAGGCAACTCCCTGTATAGCACGTTGCAGTAGTTCAGTTGGGAGGTTATCAGAGCATGGATAACAGTAGGTAAGCTCTCTCTGTCTGGAAAAGGAGGTGATTGGTGTAGCAGCCAAATGTGAGAAAAAGTGTGGTGTCCCCCAAATCTAGTCACAATGCTGGGTCCAGATGCACTCTCAATTTGCAATCCTGGTCGTCTGGGGAGAGTGCGAGCATCACTCGGCTGGGTGAACCACAGATGGCTAGTTTCTTCCTCTCACCTGGGTTGGGCCTCAGTTTATTTGCCCTCATCCCAGACATGGCTGTGGCCAAGCACTGATTCAGCACATTCACTGAATGTGTGGGTCAGGTGGCAGAAGGAGCGTCTTGTTACTGGCATATTGATGACACCTCAGCTCGTACCTCCAGGTAACCTTCCTTAGTGGATCTGTGTAGCTGTTGAACAGCTTGGGGGATAGACTAGAGCCCTGCTGAACCCCATGCCAGAACTGCCAGGACACAAAACAGTAGCCCCTCAAATTTGAAATCAAACATATAATTGATTAAATAAAAAGGTCTTAACCTGGCACCAAAAAATATATAATGTTATTTTAACATATAATTGAATAACATATAATTTTTGTCATTGTCAGCAATACAGTGTACACTTGATAATGGACTCTGGCCTGTGTTTGGGCAAAGCTACATGATTTTTCCTGCACTTGCCCTCTAGCCATCTTTTTTGTTGAGCTGGGTATGTGGAGACTTAATTGCTGTTTTTTCCCAACTGGGTCCTTTGTGTCACTGTGTCAGGGCTGGATAGTGCAGCGTGGGGTGCTGGACAGTCCAAATGCAGCAGAGTTCCTCAACCTTTTAGGCCCTTGGGCACATGTGGACACTTGAGAAACTGCTGTGGGCACCACCACAAAATGGCTTCCTTGAAGATGTGTCTAGTCATGTAATGCCTGCCATGGGGGCCTGGCTAGTTAAGAGGTTTGCGTGAAAAATGAGAAAAGACTGAGAAGAAGGGGGAAATGGAAAGACTCGCATCTTGGCCTGCCTAATCCTTTTCTGCCCACACACACCTTTCCTCTGTATTATCTTTCTTTCCACTCCCAGCCTCTAGCCTCACTATTTCTCACTTCTATTCATTTACTTGCTATTTGTTTCCCTTTCTCCATCTCTAGCCTCTTTCTCCTAGCCTTCCATGCTCTGGCCCTCACTCTCACCCTTACTCTTCGCGCCCCCCGCTTCCCACTCCCATCTCCTCTTTACTTGGCTGTTTTTTCCACTTACCCTTTTGCAGTATTTCTGTCCCCACCCAACTCTTTACCTCACTGCTTCTCCCGGTTCCTAGCCCCTCTCTTTCTCTCCTCTTGTGTATCTCTTTGCCTTTGTGTATATCTGCCATCCAGCATGCTGGAAGAATTAGAGTTTTAGGCTGGGTCTCAGGAGATCCAGGTTCTAGTCCTTACTGTCATGTAGATCACTGGCCAGTCACCAACTCTTAGCCTAAACTACCTCACAGTAGTTGTTGTAAGGATAAGATGGAGAGGATAGAACAATACGAGCCATCTTGGATTCCTTGCAAAAGTAGAAAAATAGGATATTAATGTAATAATAAATAAATATCCTTGCAAGCGGCCTTGCAAGCGACCTCACGGATATATTGCTATGGGCATTAGCGATATTTACACCTTTGCTTTTAACAGCTCTGCACACTTCATGTCCTTAAGGTTATAAAATACAGTATTTAGCCACTCACTTGCTTAGTATAAGCTCCTGGGATGCTATAAGCCACCGTTTGGTTGACTTCATAAATGCTTGCAGAGTGGTTTGAGGCAGAAAAAAATGCAAGGAGAAAGGCTTAAGAAAACCCTCTTTCTCATTACACTCTTTCTCCATTTCACTTCCTTAATGCATCACATCAGTCTAACCCACCACCTGCCCAAAGAATCCTCGAGCCGAACATAATGTGTCATTCTGCTTATTCATACTTCCAAAGTCTCTACAAAAAGTGCATCTCTTTTACAGTTAATCTCATTCTTCCATTTTAATGGTTTGGAATGCCCACCAGAGGGAGTATTATGAATAGAATAGCTGATGCGCTTTGCTATACTCTGTGAGGTATCCAAGTGGCAACGCACGTTTTCCCTCTTGAATTGCTGGAAGCTCAGCAATCCGACTGTTATTCTTGAACATCAAGCTCCACAGAACATCTTGTGTTTCCTTGCTGGTCACCTGCATGCCATCTATTGGCTCTTATTTCTTAAAACTTAAAAGCATTTCCTTTTTGCTCACTACAAAAGGAAAGAATTCAGTTAACCATCTTTCAGCCATCCCATCTTGAAAAGGCATTCCAGCCTGGTATCTTCCACGCGTGTTTGTTCTGAGAAAATCGAAAAGGACAGTAGGAGCTGGCCCTGTCTCTTTTAGAGCTGTCTGAGGTAGTTTGACCCCCTGTTGTGGACTGTCTTTGTTATGTCTGGACCAGGAAAATACCTGCCTCTTAATATGCTTCACCCCATTTCTCTTGTTCACATGGTTAGGATGTTTTTGAAAAATGGATTCTTGAATGAATTCTTTCAATACATTTGAATGAATTCTTTCAATACATTAGCACTGAAGAGCCTGGTTGGTGGTGGTGGTTGTCATATCCGTTGTCTTCCTCTAAGCAGGTGGCTCTGCAAAAAGTCTGAGCAGTTGGCTTTTACTTAAGGTGATGAATGAATGGCTGCCTTACCAACAGTGGGAAGGCACCTTAGGGAGTCTGTTCGGATGAGAGATAGGTGTTCCGGTCTGGACGCCTCAAGTATCCTAGAGAACAGGAGAAACCGAGGCAATTGGGGAATGTGAATGGGGCTACAGTGGCTGTGGTATAATCCTGTGCATACGGCTCATACAAGCCCCACTGACATGAATAGTGGCAGGGCATGGGTATCTGTTCAGGGGTGTCCAGTATTCATAGAGAAAACAGCATGGGGATGTTCTTTCGAGTTAATTACCTTCCTCTCCTCAGTGTCCTGGACTGGATTTTGAGATAACTCTGCTCCATAAAACTTGTCAATCTTTTTTTTCCTCCTCATCTTCACCCACATCCTTCAGTTGGCACCAGGAGATGGAGGATGCTGTGCCGGCATCCTCTGCCTGTGAGTGACATGCCTCCATGTCGTATTAGACTTTATTTAATTTTCAATTTATCTAAGTCCCTATTAAGTACTTAAAAGTACACATCCATACCAGGCATGACAACTTTTCTTTCTTCACTGTGACAGTCTCATAACGAAATGCTGACTGCTTGTGAAGGAAGCGGCAGGTATTTTTGAGCTCCATCATGGCAAACAAACAGCTGGAAAATGTGCTTCTGCAAATATTCTCTGGACATGTAGCATCATCGAGCACTATTCATTAGTGCTGGCATTATGAGCATAATATCCCATATGCCAGAGAATAACTAAGCTGCTACCCACTTGCTACTAAGCAGCCTCCCAAATGTCTAGTAAGTTGGTGACAGATGTCTTGTGTGATGGAAGAAACCATCCATGCTCATAATCTCAATAGCACACTGAAAGTAGCAGATTGCCAAAGCCTTGCCACCAGCAGAGGCCTTACTGGGCATGGTACACACCTATAGTCCTTCCTAGTAGAAAGAGGACACGTAATTCCACAGTGGGGACTTACCAAACCAGGTACGTTCCAAATGAGGACTTCCGTTATGCTTCAGTTAGTATTCTGTCCCATCTACTTCGTTTTGTCTTTCCTGGCCAGTTTAACATACAGAGGAACAAAAATCTAAAAGGTATTTGCATTTTATATTATAGAACACACTTTTTCCACAGTGGAATGCCCAGCTGACCAGCTCATTCCTGACTTCCATAAAAATAGCAAAGACATGCCATTTACTGATTGCTTTTATTGAAAACATTTTAAATACTTTATTTAAATTAAATTAAAAATAGTACTTTATACTCTTTATTTTGTTTAGGATCACAGGATAGGATATCATTCCTTAAATCACAACATAAAACAGAAGTTAATATCCCTTCTTTCTTAACCCAGGTACAAGTTAAAATGCTTGGGTAAACAAAAATATTTAGTTTGGAACCAGAATGGTTTTAATTTGGGAGCCAGGGGAGACTCCATAAAGAGGATGTTTCACAGTTGGTGAGCTATCATAGAAAGGGAGATTTGTGAGTAGGCAACTGCTGTGAGAACTTCTGAGTTCAAAGAAAGTTAATTAAGGTGAGAACCCTCAAGTGCTTCTTTGACGGAAGCTGATAAAGCTGCCCATCACAGAGAGGTCTTTACCACTCCTGAACCTACCCAGGCAAACCCCTAATGCTAGATATCATTAACAAAGATGGGCAAGGGACAGGAACAGCCTCTTCGAGTACCTCCTCCACTACTGCACCCTGCAATGATTAAAGTGATCCCATACAACCAGATTGTATGGCACTCTGGACATTTCCGTAGGAACTTTTGCAACTGTGGCATCAAGGTCAGAGTGGATAGAGCAATCTTACCCATGGTGTGTCTTGCATTATGGCAAGGGTGACTGAGAGACCTACTGTATTCCATAGAGCAACAGTTCTCAAACCTTTTCAGTCATGGAACCCTTCTGAAGAATTTTTTCCCCCATGGAACCCCAACTCTTTCCCTGATGTTTTACTAAGCATTGTGAATCCACAAAGTTCTTCCTTCTTTCATCTGTTCTTATTCCCTGAGTGTTTTGCACAATGCAGTACGTTTGGAAATAAAGAGAAAACATTTTAAATTTAATGAATGAATAAAGTGGTTATATGGTAATATCCCAAATGAATTTGTTTGATTATTTCCAACAGTATGGAATAGAGTCCTAGGAACCAGATGAGGTGACGCATTTCCTTGTTTGCTGCTTGGATGCCAACTGTCAATCAAATAGCTGGCCTTGTGTGGTTTCATTTTAAAATCTGTTTTAAATTTGATTTTTGAGATTTTTCGCAGAACCCCTACGAGGCTTTTGCAGAACCCTAGGTTTCCGCGGAACACAGTTTGGGAACTGCTGCCATAGAGGAACAAGCTGTAACAGAACCCCCACAATCTTGTACTACTGTTATAGGCAACTGCTCAAGAACACAAAGGTGACAGAAAAGTAACACATCTTTGCTGCCACTGATTCCACAATGTAGGCACAATAGTGAACATGTTTTGACAGAAGCACCAACCAAGTCATATGAAGACCACCTAAGAAAATATAGGAAGTTAACTGATAATGTAAAAATATTAAAGTTATTATAATTGTTGACACTTTTAATGATAAGCCACACTGTAAGCTATATATGGACTTGAGAGGCACCTCAGAAATTTACATATTCTTCAAAAAGAATAACTAACCATGCTGCAGGCCAACACAATCAGTTCATATGTCCTACAGTTATCCGGGAATTGTCAACACTGTTGAATGGAGAAGAGCAGAGACTGAAGGCAGAGGGGGAGCTGCTTTGCTTAGATCAGATGGTCCGTTTGCCCTATTACTTAATTCTAATTGGCTAATATATTTTCTGACCAGAGTCCTATGTGCAAGATGTGGTTACGTATATTTGCTTTGCTCTTGTAGAGATCCCCCACATTACTTTCTGCGAATTGTAAGAGATCATTTTGTATGTATTTTAAACACTGTGTGCTCTAGCTAGAAAGGTGCGCAGATTTTCTAAAGATAAATAAAAACAAGATGGCTTCTGCCTTCAGGCATACAACATAAGAAGACAGAAAAGGAAAAAGAAAGGGGAAAGAAAGGATCATTAGAAAGGCGCTGAGCTAAATTAGGTTCGCTGTGGACAGTTCTTGTGTAACACTTGGGCCTCTGTGGAATGATATTAGAATTACATTGCTTTTTGTGCATGTGTATACACACTGAAGGGCTTTGAAATGTCAGGCTCCTTCCTATGGCTGTGTCAATGGCCGTCTATGAGCACTTGTGCTTCAGTGCCAGACATCCTGTTCCTGCTCCAAATGGCTTCCCTGATGGATCCTGCTCACCTTATGTTCTCTCTAAGGAGAACATTTGCTCTTTAACAATCTCTTGGCAAAAGAAATATCAGAGCAGCAGCAAAATTGTTTACAATAATACCAGTATAGTAAATGAAGGGTGTCTATTTTTGTGCTGCACTTTCTTATTCGAAATTATCCAGGGAGTAGCATTCAATTGGTCCCTTACTGACCAAACTACCAGGAAAGTCAGCTCAATTTTATAAATACCTGATGAAAGATAAAATTCCAGCAGCGTCACTGACTGTAGCGAAATTTTTATCAGAAATAGTGAGAACAAGGGAACAATTCATGATAGCACAACCTAACTTGCAACTGGAAATGGGAAGGATCATATGCAGGGAGCAACTTGGGATTATTGGAACAATATACAATTGTTCTCATGCTATATTTGAACTCTTTACTGTATTGTATATTTCTGTTTGTTTTTGAGTCTGTGACTGGAATGAGTTTGATAGATTATCCAAGAACAGGCTTCTGGATCTTGCTAAATCCTTCTTCAACACTTATGCCCCACTTGTGGTGGCACCTTTCTAAGCACAAATAATCAAAGAAGAACCAAGTACTCTCAGTGGTGTAGTTTCCCATCACAAGTGTTGGTTTGAACTTCCCCCAGGCGAAATATTCCAGTATGAAGCTACCATGATGGGTCAAAACCCCCAGTCACCACAGACTGTCCTGTGGAGGCCATTCACACATGCGAGCAATGATCCCTTTGCCTTTGATGTGGTGTATGGATGTGACTCACCCTCAATCTAAAGATAATCACCAGGAAAATGGGATTAGATGAGCAGAGCTAACTAAAGCAAAGTTCAAAAACCTATTTTCCTGCTACTTGGCTCTGGGAAATAAAACCAGGAGGAGCACAAAGGCGAGTGCAGATTAATCATCCAGTTTGGTGGGAATGACTATAGGTCTACAAGGCGTTTGAAAATCTTATGTTTCATGCAGAACCTCTGAGTTGGTTTCTTTTATATGTGCCTCTCCCTGTTCCCTCTGTCAGTCCACCAGGAAGGGCTGGTTCGAATTGTCCCCCCTCCCTTTTTTGGTGTGGTTCTAATTGCTCCCTTTCCTTCTCCTCCCTCTAGGCTGACTCAGCTATGCTAGGACAATTAATACGGGCAGTACTGACCTCCACCTCTACAGTTTCCTGTTGTAACATCCTTTTTCACTGGTGCATGTGTTTGACATTTCCAAATGTCACCATTCCCACTGGGTAAAACTGCTGCCTGGTGTCAACCCACTGCCTTGTACAACTGTTCTCTCTTCCCTGCTCCCATTTGAAAAACAGTATTTAAGCCGCTGTCCTTGCCCATTAGCAATTACTCTTACAAATGGGCAAAACACTGCCCTGTGCCTATGCCAGACAGCACTTGCTCTTGTTGTTCAGCGAAGCTCCGCTGACTTACTATCCTTCACTTGCCTTGGGAAAACTAACAGATGAACTTGGAGGTGGAGCTTTCCTGCTTTCCCAGCTGTTGACCCATGGAATGGAATGGCAGGAAACTCAACTCTCTATGCCATATCCACTTTTGAAAAATGGGTTCCCTCTTCCTGTCTGCTACTGACTTAGGAAAAACTATGAAAAATTGTGGCAACACTGTTGCTATTCTTCGACCAGTCTTATAAGCCATTTATTGTAGTGTACACAGATGATCCTATTGGTAGGCTATCTAGGTGAATTTATTGTTCAATAAATCAAATAAATGGTATTTTTACACACATGCATGTGTGTGTGTGTGCATGCGCACACAAACATAGAGCTTAGATAAAATAATAGCTGCACATTTGTCATAGACAAATTAATTATGGATCCAATTAAGATGCTGATTTCTGATGGATAAGTCAGGAGTGCCAAATGGTTGTTTAAAGAAGTGGGAAAAATATGAGATAGGTGCAAGGTGCAAACCTTTGAGTCCTCTCTAGTCTCTGGCTTAGCTGCTGCAGTATCACAGAAATCTGGAGAGTGAATCTCTCTCCCCCCACCCCTCTCTCTCTCTCTCTCTCTGTGTGGGGGGGAGGGGGAGGGGGGGAGCCCCCATAGCTTGCTTTGCTATGGTGTCATTCAGTGCTTTTTTTGTAAGAAAAAGGGTGCCGGAACTCATGAAATTATTAACCTTTCACACATAGTCAAGCACTGTACACACACCCACACACATCAGTTGTGTAACGAAACATAATGGTCGCCACCCTCAGTAAGCACTCAGCGCGCGACCACACGACCAATCACAAGCCGAGCAGCCCCATCACAACCAGTGCGGACGCAGCACGCGTGCATTGGACTCGACACACAAGCAGCCCACATGCACCGTTTTAATGATTCTGCCACTGACCTGCTACGCTCGACAGGGCTATTCAAATCCACGTGGACCAAACATCAAATTTTCAAAAGTTACTTTTAAAACTTGGAAAATCTGTTGAAAAAAGGTGCCGGAACGCCATTCCTTTGCGTTCTATGACAAAAAAAGCACTGGTGTCATTTAATATTCCATGTTCCAGTGGCTGGAAGTTAAAGGGTTTCTGTGAATGATGTAGGCTGTAGAAACTAGAGGGCTATATACCACTGGTGGGAATGATGCAGCAGCACTGCAAGTGCAGTACTTGAATGGTCTACATAAGGAATGCATGGACGCATTGGAGTGAGAAACAGGAACATGGAGTGCATATTGGAATGTAGACCGACAGGACGAGAAATTGGAGGCCTGAGCTAGGACATAGAAGCAAGGAGGGGGATGCAACTGGAGGCCAAGCCCCATGGCATTTCCACATGAGTGAGACACTGGCTGTACTATAATCTCCATCTATGAACCAAATAGTTTATATGGATCTGAACTAGAGGTGACTGATAAAGAGATCTCGGGGTTGCAGTAGACAGCTTGATAGAAATGTCAGCCCCCTATGTGGCTGGGAAAAAAGCAGATTCCAGCCTGGGCATAAGCAGGAAAGGAATTGATAATAAATCTTCCCAATGTTATACTCCCCTTATACAAATCTGTGGCACAACCACACTTAGAATACTGTGTGCAGTTCTGGTCACCACACTTAGAAAAGGATACTGTAGTTAGATAAAATGCAGAAAAATGCAATTAAAATCAAGGGGCTGGAACAAACATTTGGGGCTGTTTTCCTTGAAAGAAAGAGTAAGGGGAGAGTTGTGCATTGTGTGGAGGAAGTAGAGAGGGAAACATTTTTCTCCCTTTCTCATAATACAATAACTTGGTTCATTTCATGAAGATGAGATTTAGGACAGCTAGGGAAGGGTTCCTAGTTGAATATGGAATTTGTGGCTTTATGATGTAATACTGGCCACCAGCTTGGGAGATGGCTTTCAGTGGCTACTCCAGTATCGGAGGCATATACACCAGCTAAGGAGATACGCGGGTGGGCTCCGCATCATATCCTGCTTGTGGATTACCTGCAGCTGGCTGAATCAGATGGACCTTGGACTGATCCAGCGTGGCTCGCCTTATATTGCTATGATAAAATGGATAACATGGCTATGTTTTAAAGTTACTGAAACAATTTAGTCCCTCTGGGAAGCAGATCACTTGAATGCTTTGGAAAACCATCTCTTGATGGAAAAAAATTGTGTAAGCACAATCTTAAATGAGTAAGCTGTAGTTTTTGGCACTCCTAATTGGTGAAAACACATGTTGAGGTTCTGTGGAGCTCATGCTGCTTCTACCTTTAAAATCCACAGGCAGGGAAGGCAAAAATAAAACTAAATCATCTTGGATTACCAGGTAGGCTCTTAACCAAATCAGCACTGAGAAAAAATAACTATCCAAGGTCAGTGAAAAATAAGTAAACAGTGAATTAAGCCAAAAGTGGAGGAAGTATTCATACTATTCTGCATATTATTCTGTGGGAATCGATCTAATTGGAGGGGAAAGCCTGCACCCTGTGCCCTGATCTTGTGTGGCCCTTGACCTGATTTCCAAAGCCCTGTTCAATATCAGCAATTCATGAGTTAATTAACTGTGAACCGTCCCTTTGTCTGATGGTCTGCTCTGTGATTTGTTTAGTATTGTAGTTAATCCAGACCTTCACATAACATCCGAAGTTTCTGTAAAGCACTGATCTTAGTCCCCCTTCTTGTATCAGTTATGTGAGTGGGTTCAAGGAGGCAACAGGACCAAACTGCTGGCCTTCCAACTAACATTTCTGCTGCTGCTGTACATGTGTTGAGTGTGGATGTCTGTATAAACATTGTGCATAGGCATCTGTGTAAGCTGAAAGCCTGGTTGTGCATGGTTCCCACTCAGGTGGGAATCTATGTGTAAAGGCTACATCTCTACAGACATTCATACTCATTGACTGGAGTCACATGTCAAAAGAAGCCATGGTGAGTCCTCTTCCTTGATGGTCATGGTCACCCAGAGCCAGTCATGGTGTTTCCACATGGTACCTTTAGTTTCAAGAAACCATGGGGAGAATCAGCAGCCTGTTCTAGTTTCCATGCTTCACCACAGCTTCTCCAGTCATTTAGAACTGGGAGCTCCAATTTATCATGTTGATATGGAAATACCATAGAGTCCTGTGGGCAGAGTGCCCATGGAAGTGGATGTTTGCCATCCATTCTCTACTGCTCTTGACTCCCTAGCAACGCACACATAATCATCCTCTGTCCTCATGGGCCAAGTGATGCGCCTGTCCCCCTGTTTACTTTGAGAAGTAGGGGGGAAGCAGGTAAATGCATGGAGGGAGAAGGAGGGAATTGCTGCAGAAGTGTTTATTACGATTTAATAAAAAAAGTCCTGGTGGGAACGTGGAGTGGTTAGGAGGGGAAGGAGGGAGAAGCCTCCTCAAAGCCTCAACAGACCAGTCAGGACAAGGACACTGAGGCCCATAGGGTGCAATAAGGCAAGGAAGGCGATTTCATTTGTGGGGGCTACTGGGATATGGGGTTAGAGTGGGAGGACAACGTGGGAACCGCAGAAACAACATTGCTGTGGGAGCCATATGTTTTACTGGTAAGTTTGGGAAAAAATCCACACACCCTGGAAATCCACACGGGGTTGCCTGCTGCGACGTGTGAACCCTGCCATTGTTTGGATGAGGGGATCAGGGCTGAGGAACTGTAAGGACACACTGTCCCTTTGAACACATGGACTTCCCTCGCATAATTAACATGCCCTGGAAGCACCTGTTTTGACTTTTGGTTCTCGCTGTTCCTTTTGAAGAACAAAATGTATTTCTTCTTGGGCTGTGAAAATTTTACATGAAGAATCTGCATTTTAGTTGAACAATGTTCAGAGAGGAGCATCAAATAGCTCTTTGCAAGTGGAGTTGTTTTCAGTTCCATGGTCAAATGCCTCGGATAATGCTGAGATCTGATTTCTAGATGTTTGCTGTGTATCAGAGCAGCATTCATGCCAACTTTAATCTGCTCTAATAAACAATGTCTATTGATTCACTGCCTCTCCAAATCTTGGATCATTATTGACTTTCTTTTTGTCCTACTCTGACAAACATTCACTGTGCTAGGTTTTCATTAATGCAAAGGAACATTAATTACTTTGATCATTCTTGTACCACACTGGTCACATAGGTCTTTGTGCAAACTATGTGCAAGAGATGGAAAACACAGACATTTTCCTGTCATGTGCAAAATAGTCTATCAGTTTTAAATTTCCTGACATAAAAACACATAGACATGATTTCCATCTCAGTCTCAACATAGAACAGAACCCCCATATCCACTGATTCAGTTACAGCATTTAAATGCTGTTGACCTTGGTTTGAAAGAAAAGGTGTAAAGTGCTTCCTTTAAGTGAAAACTCTCAATTAAATAGGGACAGAAAAAGTATGCTGAAGTTGTTAGGATGTATGGTAAGGGTGAATCTTCTATCTGTGAAATTATGAAAAATGAATTATATATGTACAATATATACTACATATAGTGTTTGCTATTATCTGCAGTTTCAGGCACCCACTGGGTGGCTTGGAATCTATCCCTGTGTATACAGGCCCCTTCTCTATTGCAGCCTTAATATAGAATAACTAAGGCTCTTCTGGCACATTAAACATTAATGCATCTATTGTGGCATAAGCTTTGTGGACTAGCAGCATGCAATGTCCTCAGTTGGCAGATATATATATATATATACACATACAGGGTAGATCAAAGCTGTAAATGATTTTTTGGGGTGGGGGTGGGGGTATTTATAAATATGCCTTTGCCTGTGTGTCTGCTAATGGAGGGTAATGTCACATATTTGAGTAAGTGGGCTCTAGCTTACAAAGGTAGCAGTAAATCTACTCATTTTTAATGTGCCCTTTCATCAGGCCAGCCTTACCATTAGGCAGAGTGAGGCAGTTTCTCAGGTAGTATATGCTGGGAGATGGCAGCAAGAGGTTAGAGGAAAGGCCTGTATGCCGTGTGGCCTGCCCTGCACCCCCCTCCCACTGCATCGAGCCAGATGCCCTCAGTGTAGTGGAGCAGTCTGTTGAGTAACTAGGATAAAAAAGAGTCAACTGCCAATCCAGTTGAACTAGTACACAGAATAGGAAGGGGCATCATTTTGTCCTTTGCCTGAGGCAACGACATGTCTTAAGCTGGCCCTGCATTGTTGCCTCAGATAAATATGGCTCCCTCTCTGGAAGTTGGTCCTAACAGTTGACTTACTGGAATGCATCTAGAGTTAATTAACACAACCTGAAATTAGCAAAGCATACTAGCAGGACACCTTCCGCATCATACACCAGCCACTGAACAGCAGAGCACTGAAAGCCGCTGGGAAGGCTGGCTTTGTTGTTAGGTATGCTGAAGCAACAAGCTCAGAAGATGCATGCTGCTTTGCAGTGATGGCATACTGTTCCTCATTACCATTCCCTTCCATGACCCTTCCTAGAAGTACAAAAGAGTGCCACATAGCCTTTCTCAGCAGCAGAAAGTCTTGCACTGGCCTTGGATGCCGGCCACATTCATCCCTTCCAGCTACAGGGAACCACACCTCTGCAATTTGCTACAGGGACCACAGTATCTAACCACCCCCACTAGCTGTGGCATTAACAGTGGCTGAAAGCCAGTGCATTTCATCTCCCACCCTGCAAGGAGTTCATAAGAAAGGGCAAAGATGAGGAAAACAGACTCCCTAGTAGGAAGCCTTTTGCCGTTGCTTAGATCACTTTGCATTCTGTACCCAATTTCCACAGGTTAATGGAGCTGTAAAAAACAACAACAACAGTAATAACAATTGTCAACTCTGGGTAGCTCTTAGGCTCCAGAATTTTATTTCAGCCATGAAAACATTTCATGCAGACATAATTACCTGGCTTCTTTGGCCTCCCTTTGATATTTTATGCATCTCCAAAATGCCAAGGGCACCTCCTGCTCTTTCAGCCATCTCTCACTGGGCACAAAGGACCCCTGGCAGGATGGTCTCCTGGGGTCAGGCCCTTTGAGGTTATTTCACAGGGACTTATCAGAGAGATCACCAGGGAAACCTTAATCAGAAATTAGCCAGGGGCATTTGGAAAGGATTAGAAAATTCACAGCAAAGTGCTACACAGGCCCCCTTCACAGAGTAGCCAACAAAATCCCATCTTATGGTTTGAATTTCTTTTGTTTATTGTAATAATGGGAGGGGGAGTGGAATGACTGCTACAACCTAACACAGTTAATTAAGTATATTACAGCCAACCCAAGAGAAAGCTCTACTGAGCAGCGAGGCACTTACTTCTGAGTAAACATGCCGTCATTTTGAGTGTCTTTTCCTGTATGTTGTGGCAAATATTAATATCTTCTTGGGAGACTTCTTTTGTAACTCTTTGAATAGGGTTTGGTATTATGTTGGAGCAACTATAAAATGCAAAGTAAAACCTGTGGGTGGCAGTTAACCATTTCTGAGGAAGTTTCCAAGCTGGTTGTTGGCATCTGGTTTACATTTTATGGGTATTTGCCAAACTGAACTGTGAGTGTTTGTGTGTGCTGGCATAGAAAGGGAGAGATGGGAATCTGTAATAGTATGTTTGGAATCTGGTACTCAGTAGCTTTGGGGCAAGGGCAATTCCATCAAAATACCAGACGTGGTGAAAGGTGTAAAAAGAGAGTAAGTGGCTTGACAGACTAGGAAGAAAAGGGAAACAGGCAGATGTCTCTTTTTACTCAGCAAATGCTAGGATTTGTTGGCTTTTCAGTAGCTGGCTTGGCTCTAGGTCTAGGAGAATATGCACAGGCATACACAATATGAGCATTGATGCTAATTGTTCTGCTGGGTCCTGGTTTGATTGCTGTGGTTAAATAATCCAGCGCAGAAACATCTTTTCTACCTCAGCAGCTGCAATTGAATATGGAACCAAGGCACAATCAGGTCCACTGCTAGTAACATAGAGAACTGTACACTGTTGCTGGTTCATTTATTTATTTAATTTCTCCCAGTAGCCAAGTCTCTCTGGGCAGTTCACAATAATTATTCAAATGCAAAAGATACAATAACAATACAAATACAGGGAAGCACAAAATAAAATTCCAGTATGCAAATTTGAAACAGCACAAAAATCCAATATACAGAAATATAAAACAGTTTAACATCCAAAACATTTTCATTAAAAACTAGACCTAATTCAAACAGCAGGCATAACCCATCATATGCCATTGAATGCCTGGGAATGAAGGACAGTTTTAACATGACACTGAAAAGCTGACCGCATTGGCATCAGGCAGGCCTCAATGGCACAAATGGGAGGGGGCCATCACTGAAAAGGCTCTCCATCTTGTTGCCTCTTTCTGGGCCTTCCTTGGAGATGACAGTGAGAGGAAAGACCCAGATATAGATCATAAAGTCTGGGTAGATGGAGGTCAGGGACTTGTAAGTTAAACCCAGCACCTTGAATTGCACTCATGCCTGAAGACTAGTGCAAGTATAGCCAGCCAATGCAAGCTGACCAGAACTGGGGTTACATGTTTGGACCTTCTAGTCACTGTTGTTAATCTGGTTGCTGCATTTTGCACAAGCTGCAGCTTCCGAACAGTCTTCAAGGGCAGCCCAACTTAGAATGCATTGTAGTAATCCAATTTGCAGATTACTAGAGCATTGATGAAACTAAGCTATTCCTGTCTGGATAATTGTTGTAATTTCAGCCATACATCATATTCTATAAGCTATGATGTTTATGTTATGATGTTATTTATTCTTATTATGTACACCATCCTGTGATGGGCATCCTCAGAGGCCCCTGCTCTGCCCAGAATGTATTAAGTGGCTAAGAGTCTATGGCAACTGAGGTATTTTAGAGCTCTATCCCTGTTAAATATCACATAAAGCCATTCCTGGCTGATGGGTGTCTTCATACTTATCCAGGTAAGTGCTGCATTTCATGCAAATTAAGTGCAGTCATTCTGGAGGAGAGTAGATCTCCTTTTTGCTTGACTAGTTCTGGGTAGGGTCATTCAGGCTGCCCCAGCCAATCTGACTGCAGCCAGTGGGGTCTTCAGCCTCTTGTGTGCCTTCTTGTTTCTGGGGTCCATGGGGTCCCACTACCAAACCCAGCTGGAGTTTTAAATAATCACCTCCTACTTTCTCCATCCCTATAAGCTTGAGCTAAAAGCCATTTCCCCTCCCACACTCCCTCATTCTGGTTTTATTGCCCGTCTTTTGTGTGTGCAACTCTTAATGGAAACAGTGAAGTTATTTTTAACTTTATAAACTAGTCTCATGCACACTCCCCCCCCCCCCCCCCCCTTCCTTGCTCAAACTACCTATAAAGGTCTGGTCTCTTTAAAGTGATGTATAGCTCCCACTGGTATCCTTTCTCTCCAGTGTTGAATGCCAGTTTGGCTGTAACAGATTTTTTCCAGAATATATACAGATAAGTTAGCTTTATCTAGAGATCCCAGTTTAGTTTTGCCATATTTTCCCTTTCCATATAATTGGTCATAGTGACTGGGAGTGGTGGGAGTTGTTGTCAGGTTTACAACCTCTCCCATCCCACCTGATGGCCAGGATCACACTTGAGGAAGTATGAATATAAACCCTCATTTAATTTTATTTTAGTAGTTATCTATAAGAAGTTTTCTGCTTGATTAAACTTTCCTTCTGTATTGCTTTTTTTGCTTCTTCTTCCCACAAAGGACCTAACAGGTCCTTGTTTTTGTTTATTTATTTGATGAATATGGAATATTAAACTGCCTTGACATGATTCCATCCTTATAAATCAACTACAATATGTCACAGAAGAGAAAATGACACTGTTGTTTTTATTAGCATTTCTATAGCATCTGGAGCCAAAGCTCTCTGGGTGGTTTACAACAATAATCAGATTCATACACTCAAGTCACCCATCCAGATTCTAACCAAGCCTGACCCTGCTTAGCTTCCAAGATTGAGCAAGATCAGCCACTTCATGCTATATGGAAGCTAGTATAAGTTGCCTGGAAATAATTTTAAAGAGATATTTATAAGACACTTCTATAGCAAATTACCTAGGCACAGTATCCTTTTAAATGCAATGCAATGCAAAGCTCTAAAACACAGTGCTATATAAAACCAATACATACCAAATCATAGTGAGTAAAAGCACAGCAGAGGAACAATCTGATGAGATTCAGTATAAATAAGCTGTTGAAACCAGTCAAGAAATAAGCAGGAAATAGAAAACATTGTATAGCAGGAATTAGAACAGAAAATTTTAAATGATTTTTAGTACGAAATGATCTTGGCAATGGAGGGAAGACAGTGTGGTTTCCAAGCAATTTTTCCTGATCAGAAGGTTCCTCAAGTAGGGAGCCACCACTGGCAAAGGCCTCCCTCTAATAGTCAACCTCCAGGCTTCAGAATGAGAAGCCATTTGAAGATGCCCCTGTATGGTACAAGCAGGTGCCTGTGGGAGGAGGTGTCCCATTAGATCTTGAGGTTCCAAGCCAGGAAGAGCTTTACAGGGCAAAGCCAGCACTTTGAATTGGGCTGTGGAACAAAGTAGGACTCAGCATAAGTCAGCCAATGCTTTTTGGCTGCAGTCTTGCCCACTTGGGGGTCAGCCCCACTGAACTCAGCCATACTTACTCGTAAGTACAGTGGCTAGTTGCACAGTAGCCTGGCTCATGTGTTCTGCTAAGCCACGGTGACTTGTCGGTCTGGCTTAACATGATGTTCAAGGCTGGCGCAGCTTTTCTGTCATGGGTTGTTGTTGGAACTTGCGCCGTGTGGGCTTGTTTAGGGTAGCTTGCCTTCAAAGTCACTTGTCGCGCTGTCCAAGCACAGTAGAGTCATTTCGGCATGGTTTGTTTAAAATAGCAAGACAGCCGCTTGGCAAGACCAGTGGAAAACCCTGCTAGCTGTTCCTTGCGATCCTGCTAGTGCCCCCACCCTCGCTTGCCTTCCCTGCTGTCAGTGCGGTAAGGTTTTGGCCCTTCATGGATACTGCCCTGCCACCTGGCAGTGCCTCCTGTGCATGGGCAGCCCTTTAAAAAAACTGGGGCTTAAAATTGTGCAGAAGGGGTTCTGCTCAGTTCTGCACAAGTATGTATAGCCAGCCACAGGATGGCAGCAGGGCGCATCTTCTTTTCTTTTTTAAATCCACATTTTTCACTGAGTCTTAAGTTGGAGGAGCAGACATAAGCGCCACATACTCCCACAGTCATTACACCTGCATTTAAAGCTCCCCTCTCATTTAGACACTGCTTTCAGAGTTCTCCATCAAATAAAGTGTCAAAGCACAAATGAATCTGACCGCTGGCATTTTCAGATTTTACAAAGGGGAATTTGGTAGGTGGCATTGCTAGATGAATAAGGAGCAGGTGTGCCTGGGCACTGTGCTACCTACCTACTATCATACCACTATCATACAGTGTAAGAACATAGCTGCAGTTATAGGAAAATGCGCACTCGTGCAGGACCAAAATGGATGGTGGGGGCGGGGGGGGGGTACAAATATCTATTTGATTTGTGCTAAAAAATGAGATTCAAACAAAATAACTAGCCTGTTTGTCCAAATGTGAAGGAAAAATTTTAAAACTACTGATCCTGTTCATGCAAATTTAAAGGACAATTCTTTAAAAAAAAAACACCCAAAAAATCCTTTTTGCATGAATTTGAAGCCCTGAAAGCCTTATCTTATTTATATGAAAATGAAGAAGTGGGTAAAACGGGTTCAGAAATTAAAATTGTTCAGAAAAGCGGTAACAAATTTTCTTAGGTAAGTCTCTCTCAGATTTGCATCCCTGGATCCTGCAGCGTTTGTCAACTGTTCCTGCAAAACTGCTTCAGCTCTGTTGTGTTCAATGGGGATTTTGAGGAATAGCAACTTTCAAATCTTGCCAAAGATTCTCAATTGGAATGAGGCCTGGAGTATGATTAGGCCATTCTGAGACATTCAGGGTCTTATTTTGAAACTCCTCCAGTGTTATTTTGGGCTGTGTGTTTAGAGGTCATTTTCCTGCTAGAAGGTGAACTTCCAGTCCAATCCCAGGTCCCTTGCAGAAAGAAACACCAGTTTCCTCTGGAATTGTCCTGTATTTGGCTCCATCTGTTTTGCCCTCAATCCTGACTAGTTTCCTACTTCCAGCTGAGGAAGAGCATCATACCTCTTGATGCTGTTACTATCACCGTGCTTCACTGGGGGCATGGTGTTCTGAAGGCAATGAGCATTGTTGGGTTTGCACGGCGCATAGCATTTTGCAGCACGGCTGAAAAATTAGGTATTCATCTACTCAGACAGAGAACCTCTTTATACTGGTTTGGTGCCTCCCACATGTCTTTCAAGAAGACATGTTGAGGCTTTGATATGGGTTTCTTTCAATAATGGATTTCTTCTCACCACAGTTTCATAAAGCCTAGATTTGTGGAGCACCCAGGTGATAGGTCCTTGGACAGTTTCTCCCGTCTTGTGAAGATCTCTCCTGCTCCATAGCCTCGTGCTTGCTTCTTTGACTGAAGCTGCCCTTATCCCATCACTGAGTTTTGGTTAATGGTCTTCTCTAGGCAGAGTCATGGTTAAGCCATATTTTTTTCCATTTTATAATATTGGTTTTAATAGTGCTCTGAAGAATGTTGGTAGTTTGGGAGATACATCTGTATTAGTGATGTGTTCGAGTCCTTTACTCCAAGTCTCAAGTCTTTACCTTCAAGTCCAAGTCTAGTCTCAGGTCAGTGCAAGAAATGTTCAAGTATAGTTTCAGGTCTCTTCTCAAGTCTCAAGAGCCAACTTTAACAGGAAAAAGGGAGGTGAGGTGGTGGTGAGAGTTGTAACCCCCCCCCCCACATGTTCCCATCTGCACTTCTCTCAGTGAACTTACTTCAACCACAATTTACTTAAACAAAACTACCTCTCTCCCTCCACCTCCCTCATGATGATAAAAGAGCTTAAGCCTTCCCTTCTCTCTGTGGCAACACCTCCTCCCTATCCTGCCTGAAATTCCCTCCCTCTCACAGCCTCTGCTGTTTATGTGCTGACTTGTGCCTTCCTGGATATCCTGCTGCACAGTAAGCCCTTGGTGGTAAAAAAAAAAAAATGTGGACTGCGATGTGCTGGTAAATAATGTAGAACTCTCAAGTCGAGTCACTTGTTGCTGCCAAGTCAAGTCCAAGTTGACTCGCTCTCATGTGAGTCGAGTTCCCAACACACACACACACACACACACACGAGAGAGAGAGAGAGAGAGAGAGAGAGAGAGAGAGAGAGAGAGAGAGAGAATGAGCATGCCAGACCGATGTGTACTTCTGCACAACTTTGTTGTGTTAGGCCCTTGTTCTTCATTCATTTGGCTGTTTAGATGTGCTCTCCAATAAATTCTGGGGCTTTCCAGCAAGAGATGTATTTAACTTGAGATTGTGTATCGCTGGATTGCACACAGGTGGACTGTATTCACAAGCTTACAATGGACAGGTTTGCACAATACAATGAGCCATGGTGGCTTTTTTAATCATTGTGGTGATCTGCATCATCCAAACCCAGTTGTGATACATCACTGTGGTATGTGGCCTTTAGGTAAACCCCAAACAGAAACAACAGTTTGTTAGAGTTTCTCAGTACCACAGTGTCTTGTTGTGTTTTCTGGTCCTGGATAACACGATTCACAATTCCTTTGGAAAAACTCATCTCACTGTTTATGAGCACAAGCTAATTCAGATATTTCAGATGTGAATAAATTTGACCTTTTCCAATTGTGAAATCTGAGCTTTTTAGACATACACCCATGAATTTTGATTATGTGATTTTTCCAGAAATACAAATATCATAAGTAACAGGAAGGTGAAGATATAGGCTAAATAAAAAATGAAACCAGTCCAGTCTGCTGGATGATTTTTTTCTCAGCTTGGAGATCCAAACTTCTAGGAAATAAGCCATTGTATTATAACAATAAGAGTACAACATCTCTTTGCTCTGACTTCTATTGACATTTGTTTCCGCTCTATTTATTTATTTGTGCTTATTTATGTATGTATGCTTTCTGTCTTTGTTCAGTAAAAATTCAGACTCAAACATTTCTTGTTTCAGGTATATCACACTTTACGCAAATTATATGCACTTGCATGCAAACAAATGCATGTGCAGAAATTCACAGGAACTGTGACTGCATGTCAGATGGTACTATACAGTATCCATGAATTAGCCAATATTCATTAATTTCAAGCACCTCTTCTTTATTGAATCTGGAGTGTAGTTCTATACCCTCCTTCAACCTGCTTCATCTTCTTATTTCTTCTTCTTTTTTTCTTTTTTTCCCCTTTTTTCCTGTGTATGGAAAATTGCTTCACTCTGTCTGCCCAGGGGTTTCAGCTACCCATGGTTACAAGTCAACAGTTTCTCACTTAATAGGTAGGATAGTAGTCCAAGGAAAACCCTATCTTCCCAAACCCCATACCTCATCCCAGAGAAAAGTTGGCTTAACAAATGCCAAATCCTATGAGAGATCTTTAAAAAGAATGAATTATCCTTCAGCTTCTGGCAGCATCGAGCAACTGTATCGCCCTTTAATGCCTTGCAAAGAATCGCCTGAAAGGCGCAATTTTCTGGCGTCAATGGTTTAATTCTCAGAAGGGTTGGGCTTGGCAGCCTAATTTTATACCAACTACTGAGGCAAGCCTCTTGTGGGCTATTATTTCACGGAGTGTTTATTTACTGTGGTCCGCATGGTGGAAGGATCAGCCTGTGCGAAGCTTCTCTGTTTTTCTCATGCTGTTGCGCTGCATTAACAGAATGGCAGTTAGTTTAATGGGAGAATCAGAGAACATCCCTTTTTTATTCCAAGACAGTGTTCTGTGAGCATTGTGTAAATAAAGAATACGAGAGAAGCAGAAGGCATTCAGTAGCACACTGTGTGAGGACAGTGTTTGCTGTGTTTGTGTTGGTGTGTTCAGAAAACAGAAGCAGGAAAATATGAGCTTACTGAATCATAAGATTTTAAAGTTGCATGTTTGTGTGAAAGAAAGTGTGACAAAAAGGGAACGAGTAGACCAGTAATTTTGTCCCTCCTGTCTCAACAAAACGGAGGCATTTTATTTCTTTTCAAGCTGCTGAAGAGGTGCTGGAGGCAGCTTATGTGGTGTTCATCTGCTGTGCCTCGAATGTGTGTATTTCCACACGGAGAGTATTAGAGGGAACGGAGTATTGAATTACTTGAAAGAAATGGCTTGCGGTCTCCCTGCTCATTCTCGGCGTTTGTTTGTTTGCTTTGCTAGTCCAGGCATAGTCAGATGGGGGACTGGCGAGAGGCATGCACAGCAGAAGTGGGTTAAACATTTAATTAGAATCCATAGTGGTAGCTACTGAAGCTTAACAGAGATTTATATAAGCTGTTAAGAAGGACACAAGGCTGCTGTGTGAGCTTCCAGTCAGCCTGAGCCACCGCAGCCGTTGGCTGGACTTCAAGCAGTGCCAGGGCATGTCTGAGAGTCTGCCCAGGAAGCAAAGTGAAAGAGGAGTTTGTGCAAGCCGTGACCCTGGCCTCTCGCAACACCCCTAGCCTTTTTCGTGCGGTATATAATGAGTCCGCTATAGCAGGAGGTCGGTGTGCTTTTAAAAAGGGGGGACTGGCGGACCCAGGGCAGGAAGAAACGTAACTGGGCAGATCGAAGCTCAGAAACGGCAGATCATGGCTTCAGTATTCATGTGTGGAGTCGAAGACTTTCTATTCAGTGGGAGCCGGTTCATTTGGAATTTGACAGTCTCGACGTTAAGGACGTGGTACACGCAGAGAGTGAGGGGATGCCACCAAGCCCTGAGAACATGGTGTGGCATAAGGGATGTTTATCAGGTAAACCCTTGCCTATTTTAAATGTTCCTCCTTCTTGTGTGGCCAACAGCAGGGCTGGGGTGGGAGCAGGGGGAGAGAAGATAGACCCTCTCTAACTTAACTCTCATTCATCTCGAGATGCTCTCTAATGAAGTACATAATTCCTATTATTTCTCTGTAAGAGACGTGTTGCCTTAATACAGACCTTTATTTTCATAATCTCTAGGAATATAGCCAATTGAGGCAATTGTAGTATCGTAATCATTTTGGCACGTGTGTGTGTATGTTTTGGGGTTTTTTTAATATGATGCTTTCCGGAAATCTTTGCTGGGCCAAATGCCCTCCAGTGTTGTTTAAAGCTGTTGATTGGGGTTGATAGCCCTTTCTGTCCCAGTGCCTTTCCAAAAGGCAGTCCTTTACTGCCATCATGTACTTTTAAATCTAATGGGGTTATTTGGTATCTATTGAGTAAATAAGCAAGATGTGAAACACTGCAACAGGAACAACTTTTTATTTCCCCCTTTATGCTCTACTTTTCCCATGTTTTCTCTGTTTTCCCAATAATATGCAGATTTAAAGTTCCCCATAGGCTTATAGTGTCTACAGTGGGGGAACAAGAGGGACAAATTTTGAAATTGGTGTTCTTCTGATAACTCCTCCCTCCCTCCTGTACCCCATTTGTACTTGTTCTGCAGACCAGAGACAAAAATGCAGCAACCACTTCGATGTGCCACCGTTTTAATGTCACAGAGCTAAAGTGTGATGTCATGTTGTTCCATACGATTGTTTTAAAGCTAACTCTTTAAAGAAATTAAGGGGTTTTTAAGGCAGTCCTTAAGGCAGGTGTAGGTTTCCAACTTTCCTGAATGTGCCTGTAGAATTTCCATTTGAAAGCACTGTTCCATGCCTCAGGGGAATCCTTTTGAGATATTTAACATGCTGCTATGAGTTTGTGCGCATGTGTATGTGTCCGGTTTTCAAAGGAAATGCATGGATGGTTTAGACAAGGTCCTTCTGAGGTTATAGTGCTGTTAACATAGTGTGTTGTGACCTTCTGTGGCTTTATGGAGATAGCTTGTGTCCTTGCATTTCAAGTGGATAAGGGCGTTAAACAGAATAGCCACTGTTCCTTATACTGACTATCTGACTCTACATTTAATGCTGCCATCTTATATATGCTTGACAAGGTTAACCTCACCAGAGTCTGCTTCTGAGTAATCACAGGTAGGGTTGTAATGTGAATTTCTCTTATGAATGTCAAACTAGTATATGTCCACATTTGAGTAGACCAGCCTTCCCCAACTTGGTGGCCTCTAGATGTTTTGGACTACTTTCTCATCCTCTCTGTTGGCCATACAGCCTGATGGGAGTCGTAGTCTAAAACATCTAGAGGGCACCAGGATGGGAAAGGCTGTGACATATTGTCGAAGTGGCTAACCTTTCCACTGGATTGATTCTCCTGGTGTTGGTCCTGGCTGTTTCTTAGTGTGATTTGTGTTGCCTGGATTGGAGTGCTGTGTTGTGTTGTCTTGGTTTCTGCCAGCCTTCTGTCCAGCCATGTTCTGGCTTTCTCTTTAGACTATATTTTAGTAAGCATGTGTAGACTAACTGCTGGTGTGCGACTGTTCCTGTCCATTTTCTAGGTAGAACCAGATCCTATAAAAGTATGTTGGTCTTACTATGGGGAAATTTACTGACAACCCACCAAAGGTGAGTTGCAGAAATACCATATCCTCTTATGTCATTTCTGCCAACATATTAAACGAATCTGTTCAGCTCTTCCCTATGACTTTCCTAAGATGCCCTCTCTAATGCTATCAGTGACCTACATCTCTCATTCCAGGCAGCTTTTGCATGCTAAGTGTCATTTCTCTTTAGTGTAACAGCACATGCTTATGGACGTGGGACTCCACAATGTAGCACAGAGTAAGGGCCCTCTATTCTTTAACCCAATATGAGATGACATTTTTTTTTCCATCTGGAAATGTAGCATCTTGCATCATACCCTCCATACAAAATATATCAGCCTGCCCTTATAAACTGCACTGGATATTGCTGATGGAAAAGTTGGCACAGGGGTCTTTGCTGGAGCCTTTGTAAATCAGTAAGAACCAATATTAATAGTATTAGGATTCGGCTGGACTCATGAGGCTTAGAAGTCTTCCAAGAATGTTATTCTTTTGGTTACAAGGTCATATACCTCAAGGCATAAATAGTTGCCAGCCTTTCCTAATGGAACTTACTGTGGGATTTCCTCTGCTTTAGAAGAGTACAGTTTCATGGCAATTACACTTTCCATGAAAGCTGGTTCCTCCAGTTTCAAAAGTATGCTTACCGTATTGCAGAAGTGGTGCTCAGAACACCACACTTACTTTTTTGTTGGTTAGAATGGTGGCAAGCATCCCATGTCAGTTTAGCAACAATTGCATTTACCATCCAGAGAATGGCCTAGGAAATTCAAGAGTCTTCATTTATCAGTGGGTGTTGCTTTAAATCTTTCAGTCATTCATCAGTCCCAAGACCTACCACTCATTCCAAAACAGCTTAAAGGTTTTGCCCTGACTGAATATGCAAGATCAGTGCAGATAGGGCAAGAAAGTGGTCTCAGTGACAAAACAGAAATGTTATAAGGTTGGTCAAGAGAAAGGATGCCAGGCCTGAGTGGAATTATATCATGGATTTATATGCAAAACAGCTTCACACAGAATGAGGCCACTGCTCCATCCAGCCCAGTGTTTTCTGCTCACTGGCAGTAGTTCTTCAGCACTGGCCTACAGGGATTAGTCTTACCACTGCCACTGGAAAGCCTTTTAAAGAGCAGTGCTACAGCAGGAGTGGGACCTTCTGGGTGCTGTTAGACTACAGTTGCCATCAGTTCTCAGCAACTTAGCAAATAGTGAAGGCCGCTGGGAGCTGCAGCCCAGGAACATTGGGAGGTCCACACACTCCTCATATCCATACCCATGACTGGCTTTAGCACCTTCATCTTTAGCACCCTGAATTTTATGTTTTATTATGAATCTATGAAGTTACCTTAGTTTAGCTCAGCATTGTTCCCCTTCACTAGTATGGGACTTTCCTGGTGGCAAGCAGGAGCTTTACAGATAGCCCTGCTATCTGACATCATGCTCTTCATATCTGCACCACGCCCTGTTTGGAAAAAGAGATAGATGCGTGCATGTTTTTGGTGTCTGGAACAACCTGAAGAACCATAATATGCTACTTGCATATATTATGATATTGCATTTCCAGGCCACCCTCGTGTTACATTATTCTATGGCCAGCTACCCCGAATGAGTGAACTCCAGAGGAGTAAAGAAGCAGCAGGAAACCAATGTGCTGAACATGTTAAGAGTTAGTGGTGAAGGGTGGAGGAGCTCATTCTAGCTCCAGGGAGGTTATTCCTTTTGGGTCAGGTGAGGAAACTGCTGACAAAGTGCCTAAGCACAATACATAGACTTGACAATGCACACATATTGCTCTATACCTAAATTGCTATAGAGTAATACAGAAGGAAATAGGGCACTTCTGCTTCCTGAAATTCAGATCTAGTTAGCTTGGACAGCTGCACAACCAACATTTCCTCTGCCACCCCACCCTCAAAGGTCTTTACAATTATCGTTTTTCCAGAAGGAAGAAAAGAAAGCCTGGTTTTTAAACATATCTACAAGATGTTGGATAAAGAGGCTGATAAGGATCATCCCTTTGACTGTTATGATCTTTTGGACTCAAAAATTCAAAATCCACCTTTTTTTCCCACAAGGAGGCTTACAAGTCTGTTTTAGCCAGGTTTACCACTGGTGATTATTTTCATTTAGAAACTACTTTTTTAAAAAGTAAGCATACCTTCTTGAAGTTAGTTTATGAAGTGATTTGGGGCATGCTGATTAGGAATTCTTTGTTCTGTGAAAGCACTGTTTTCCACTAAGTGATAGAAAGAAATGTGTTGACCTGTACATACTGCAGTATTTATAAACTCTGAAATGGATTTCAGGGTGATATAGACATGAATGGGTGGATGGTGTTATGCATGGCAGTATAAACACTTTACATTAAAACAATTATTAGAAGAGACAAGAAATAGATAAAACCAGAAACACCACAAAGCAGCAGACGTCATTGCCACGTGAAACATCTTGGCAAAGTGAAACATCTTGGCAAATAAAGTATAACTTTTTGCCAGTAAGGGGCAAATATAGTTTGTTTGGGAAGTTCCCCCAAAGTTAGTTAGTTAGTCTGTTAAACTTACGTTTTGCTATATTGGTTCAGGTTAAGAGGGGCAGTGAAAACCATGAAAACACACTCTTATTTGTAGATAATAATGCCCTCCTGCAAGAAGTGCACTCAGGGAGGTTCTTAATTTATGGGAGGCTGGTATAGGAAGAGGAGTTTCTTTAGCTAATTGGTTCTTAAACTGTTTAGGGCTTTGAGACACCGTCTTGCACCATGGGTTAGACCTAGGAGATAATAGGTGACCAGTGCTTTTTTATTTTTATTTATTTATTTTTAGTCAAGAGGACATCCCTTTTGGATGAAATATGAATAGCTCAAATGCTCTCACATGCACTTCTTCAGACCTACCAAATTAACCAAACTGCACGAAATGCACCAAATTAACACCAAACTTTCCGATAGTGGCAAAGATTGCCTCTTGAGCACTTACTTGCTGTAAAAGCACAATACCTGCCACTGTGCAGTTCCTGCCACTTTGCACTGTAGGGCTTGCATACTGATGAATGAAGACTTCAGGCATTAGGTTCAGTCCCTTTTAAAAATAGGATTTATGGATCTGGCCTGCTTGTGCTAAGATTTCCTCTTGGTGGATGAATTGTTATAAATTGTTATAACATCATCTGAAATGTTAAATATAAATTAAAAATCTGCCCTGCCAATTGACAGTTGATGGTGAAGCTATTTTTGCTCATCCAACTTCCCAGCAACCGCTTTCCAGTGATTTCAGCCAGGATTATTCCACTTCAGTTTGTGAATAATATGTTTTGGTTTGGGGGCAGTGGGTGTGGGGGAGGACTAAATGAACTAACGTTTTATATTGGCTCTCCTTCCCGTTTCTGGACAATTTTCATTCCTGACTGTGAATTTCATCTCATTTCCTTTGCGGCACTATGTGCCACTTTCAAAACAGTGTTCCCTTATTCAAGAATTGTGTCTTACGTGTGTGTATCTAGGTGTGAAATGTTCTTTGTTGACCTTCACGAACATGTAGCAATTCATGAGTAGAATGGGATATTTGCAAAAATATTTTTAGAAGAGCCACATTTAAAAATTATAAACATATTTTGGGCATTTTTTTTTTTGCTGTTGCATCTTTTGACTGGCTAAAGGCACAGTGTTATCCATTTACATTGACTTTGCATTAAATACCCAGAAATGGGTATATAATTTAAAAGAACATGTCTGTCCTTATATATTAAAGAACTTCCATCACAACATTTATCCAAATTATTACTTCCTTCCAAAAGGGAAGCTGCTATTGCACTTGCCAAATATATGAAGAAGAATCAGCAGCATCACACCTCCAACAATTGGCAGCTTTAATTAAGTTATTATAAAAGGGATGTGGCATCCAGTAGCCTCGAATCATCAATTTTTGCTGACTTAAGCATTGACTCAGATCCTTGACCACTTACAAAATAGATAATAATGAAGCTTTCTGTTGATTGAGCAAAATGGGGTACTACAGTTCATTATTTCATTCTTGGTTGAAACCTTGTGTATCATATTTATGAATGGATGATAGCCATTTATACATATGACTTGAAGACTGATGTAGCCATCTGGCCTGAGTCAATACTTCCAATAACACAAGTGGCTTTGAAGTTGTAAAAGCAGAAGGACCCAACCTGGAGTCTAACAAATGTTTCAATTGCATATATTACCATATAGCCTTAACCAACAATTTATGTCTTACACACAAAGCAGAATATGAGAAAAAGAATTACTATAAGGACCAATAGGCTGATCCTAATTAAAAAATCAAGCTCTCTATCCAAGTCCTCCAAGCATTTTTTTTGCCATTTTTAAAATCCAGATTTCCCCAGAATGTTAATTTTGCATGAGAAAATATCAACTGCAACTGATGGGAAAATATACACCACAGCTCTCTACCTGCCTTAACTGGAGAAGGTGCATTACCTATTTTAGTATAACAAGATCTCAATACAGTCCACCTAAGAAGAGGATTCAGATTCAGATTCCAAAACTGGCTAGGGAGAGCAACCTAATCTAAATGGAAATAACCAAAATCTAGGGCTATCTTAACAAGGTTTATTGAATATTGTGATTCTCACTGAAGCCAACTGTGTATGTATATGGTTTTCTTTTGTTATTCTTTCTTTCCATTTCTAATTTTCTCCATAACATGTATTCAGAATGAGTGATCCTAGATAAAGGCTTACTAATTATAACCTACCACTGCCCAATTTATACAGATATCATTTTAAGTCACTTACCAAGTACTAAAACATTTAGGCTACAATCTCGCACACATTTACCTTGGAGAAAGTCCCACTGAATTCAGCTGGAGAGAGAAACCCTGTCACTCATGGACATTGTCCAGAGGGTTGTAAGATACCTCTGATTCTCAGATCAGAGGTCAGAAATAGAGCTGGAACCTCACAACTGAGAATCTGTGCTCTGATTCCATTCCCCCTTTCAGGGAGCATGGAAGAAAGACCTGTGCTGATTGCTGTCTGGGTTGCAAAAGTAACCTTGGAGAGGGAGCAAAAGGACCAGGTTGCAATGTATCCTCTGTCTTCCACTCCTTCCACTCCCATCCTTCCACTCCAAAGTACCCCAGCTAGATGGCTAAAACCTCCAAAGCACCTCAGCTGGATGACCGTCCAGAGACCTGCAAGGGTCTTCCAGAGACCCACAAGGTATTGGAGAGAGTAAAAATAACCAAATAAATAAATAAAACTAAAATGCAGTGTGAGAAGAGTAGGGAGACAGAGATCTTTTAGTACTCCTGCATATGGTACATGCGATACTTGTAAGCCTCCAAACATCAAGCTGCTCCCCATGCTTTGGGAGGTGTCCATAGTAGTAGGGCCAATACCAAAAAGTCTTTTCTCCAGATGCTGCATGTTGGCGCTTGATAAAAATTAAGCAGAAGGAAGATGTATGAGAACTCAGGCCTTTGAGGAGGGTATTTGGAAGCTCTGAACATGCTGGGGCAGTATAATGCTACAAGTGTTTGATCCTGTCAGGATGTAAACCAGTGAATTTTGAATTAACTGATCTTTCTAGGCAGGTTTCATTGCTTTGCAAATTTGAGTAAGGGAAAACACAAGGATGCTGTGCTTGAAATCTAATCTGTGCTGTTTGGAAACCAGAACTGTACTCAGGGTCAAACAGCCATTACTTTAAAGATGCATCTAACAGCTACATCTAACAGAGGTGCACAAATCTAATCAGGATCAGGACCCCACTGTGTGCTGTGGAGGGGAAAATGAGGCATTGCTATCTTGTAATTGTAAGTGGGTCTCATTCTGGATCAGGGACAATGCAACTTTTTTAGAATAAGTATGAAAAATGTCATTTTTCCTGCATAGAGCTAAATGGAAATGGATCTATAGGTTTTGTTAATACCCTTAAAATAAACCTTTGTCTTGATTCAAAGGAACACTGCACCATTCCCGTTACCTAACTACACCGAACCTAAATGCCAAGTTGTAACAGGGAAGATTACCACATTATAATTAGTCATTAGCAGTTCCACTGATCTCCTATGCAGATGGCGACAGGCACATTCACAGTGATTGTAAAGAGGATAAATGCTGTCAGCTCTGGGATATATTATCTTTTTTTACTCCCACAGGCACACATGTCCACTTTTCCTTTTAAAGCTTTTGCTTATTTGGGTTGGCTATTTCTATCTCAACCTTTTTGTTTGTTCTATCCTCATTCTTCTTCAAGGAAACATGACATTTCTCAGATGAGGTTATTATTTATGTTCAGTAAGCGATGAGAAACAAAGAACAGTACGAAACTTCAACCAGAGCATCAAGTAATCCTTCTATTCATTCAACCAGGAGAAGTGTAACTCTGTCCCGGAGGACTATTTTCAGAATTTCCTAAGATCTAGAGCCCTAAGGTGATTGTGACAACTACATATGCGAGAAAGCCACTAATACTAACTCCTGAAACAAAGCATGATAAGGATATAAATACAATCTAAGTGACATCTGGGAGAAGAAAACACAGGATATAATCCCAGTCGATACCTCCCTCTAGCAGTGTTTACCTTCCCAGTTTCCTTTTCTGCTCTACCAGTATGTTAGGAGAGGGAAAGAATGCATGCTACATATCTCCCCCACCATCACATTCCCAGAGGCCCCACCCCCTCATCGTCCATGAATTGGGGGAACATCTATAGAGGAAACATGTACTGAGCATATGTAGGCCATCCTCATGGCCTGAACCCAGCTTGGCAGTAGAGCACATGGTTTACATGCTGAAGCATCCAGGTTCGACCCAAATCATCTCCAGCTGAAAATATCAAGACTATTATAGGAAATATCTAGTCAGAGACTCTGGAAAGGTGCTGCCAAACTGAGTAGACAGTTTGTCCCAAATTGGCAAACAGACTTGAAAGCCCTAAGGCACCTTTCTGTATTTTATTCAAGTTCCAAGGTGGTTTCAGAGATGCTTAGTCATTTTTCTTTAGTCTTAGTCAGATCCTCACAATTGTTGTGAATTAGACTCAGCTGGAGTCCTTGAGGTTGCCACAGCTGATGTTCTCAAGATGTTTTGGACAACTGGCAGAGATTTCTATTCATGTTCAAGCAAACACAATCTCAACCCTTTCCACAAAGCACGGTCTCCCACATGCCAGGAGACAGAGAGGGCCAAGCCAGGGTGCACAGCCCCATCTTCTGCACCCCCGAAGCCCTCATGATTCAGAGCTTGTCCGGCCTCTTCATCAAATGAAAGTGAGGAAGTGAGCATCATGGACTAAGCAATGGGCAGGATGTGAGCCTAAGATGAAATGCCAGCCTTGATGGTGTTTCAGTGCATCTTCAAAAATTATTTGTTTAGCCATTAGCTGATTTTAATGACTAATTTAGTGAGATCTTTTTCTCTCCCCTCTTCTTTTGTCTCTCTCCTTTCTTTTTTCTCTTTTCTTCATGTGGATTTTTATTGCCAGTTTTACCTCTGGTATTACCCTTCCCTGGATTTTTGTTAATAACTAGTACAAATAGTAGACACTAATATTTTACATAACTAAACAGGACAATGGGGTGTCTTTCTAGACCTTGCACCTTGCCCTTGTGCATTTATTCAATAGTAGCACTCTTGTTTTCCTTACATTCTCCCTTAATATTTCTTGTCAGCTAATGCTAGTACTGTGGGCAAACCTTACTGGTACTTTTGCTTCAGTTGGACTCAGAGCATCTGATATGCAGGTTTATCTGAAGGCTTGTGCTTTCACTCTATTAAACATTTCTTACCCCAGATAGTTTTCCATGTGGACTTACCTATCAGTCAATACTAGTCCAGTTTGCCTTGCCTAAGCTTCTGATGTCCACCTGTGCTATGTAGGAAGGTTTTTGGCAAATCTCCTATTGATCCAGTCCATGTGTTAATACATTCAGAAGTGGGGCACTGGATCAGAGGATCACGTAGGAGTAAATGGGAGAGCACGTCAGGGCAAGGTAATGCTTAAGGAATCAGATTACTGAGAAGAGGTGGAGCTTGGTGGAAGTGGATGGAACAGACATGGCATTGTGTTCTCATTGAACTAATAACTCACCAGAGATTTAGCTGGAACAGGGGTACAGAATTCAAATCTCTCTGGAGACTACATTTACATTTTCTTGAAGACTGCATTATATGATCCTGACCTTATGTATTTACTCTCTGATTGTTGACTGATAGTGCAAACAAACGTTCATCCTTTCATACATTTGCAGGAACTCAGAGATCGGAAACTAACCAGTATGACATTAGAAAAAATGTTTTTACTGTGCATGTAGTTTTGTGTTCTAAACTTCAGTCCCTGAAAACTGTTGGACTTTTTCCTGGCAATGTAAAAGCATGAGTTCAAGGCCTGGTTCACACAAGATGGTGGTTTCCATGCAGTTGATGCTGGAGTCCATAGGGTTACCACTAGGTTCTCAGCTGGACTTTTAGGAAGGCATCATTAGTGTGAATCGGTGCCTCTACTGAGAAGTGCATCCATGCAGTTTCTAATTTCTGTGATAGCACTTCTCAGACTACTGCTCTAAATCAGACCACCCAGATGGAGGAGCCTATTCACACAAATGTGGTCTGGGTAGAATTCCATCAGTGGTCTCCCTGAGGCTTCCAGTGCCGTCGTATGCAGCTGCTATCTGGCATGCAATCTATGAATAATATGGCACATATTATTCTGTATTAGGCATGTTGTAAAGAGCTTGAAAACACGGTGTCAGCTGCTCTGGACAAAATCTGAATCAGTATTTTATTAAAGTATGATTTAGGTTAATATTCAATCTTCTCTGTATTTGCCTCCTTTTCATGCAACATGGTTTCATGGATTGCTTTACTGTTTTTATAATGTGAAAAACACTGTTCCTGTTTCCAATTATGATGTCTAGTTACCAGGCCTACCTCTTCAGGAAGTGGGAGTTCCCCATTGGAAAAACTACCCATTTCAATTTCTCCTCCACGGGGAGACTGCAGCTCCTTCCCATTCTCACAGCAGGGTTGATTGGTCCCTTTGTCCACCCTTGGGCTAATCTTCCTCACAGCTAATTCCTGAAGTTTCAGGACCTTGAACCATGGCTGGGGTTTGAACCATTTCAATAACAGTATCATCTTTAGAATCAGTGTTGTCAGTCCTGTCGGAATGGGTAGCCTCCCATGCACACGCCTGAGATCTGACGGGATGCATGTGCACAACATCCAGGGATAAAGCAACTGTCCCTTAGTTTAGCTAGTAAAGCAGTGTGAATGGGTCTGACACATTGTAACTTTGCCTGTCATTAACCTTAATGAGAGGAATTTGTTTGTTTTTAAGGCTACCTTTTAAGGTTATCCTTCTTAAGGCAGCTGACAACTGAAATGCAACATATTAGGAACATTAAAATCACAGTGTAAAACTCTAATTAAAGATGTAATAAGAGAAGCATCAGTAGCACCAACCTAAAAACAGTGCCAGCAGGATAAAACAATCCAAATAGTAAAACAAGCTACAACAGCAGAAAAATAGAAAGAGCAGCAGTTAAGCAGAACACATTAAAATATCAATTAAAAGTAGATTAACAAAAGCCTTCAAAGTCTATCAAGAAGTCATCAACCTGGGAAGCCTTGGCTAAAGAGGGAATTCCATCAACATGGACCAGCGCCAAAAAGGTCCAGTCTCTGTTGCATAGCAATGCAATGTTTCTTAACAGTGGGCCCACAATAGGGTGTAAGAGAACAGATTTAATGCATGGGCAGGTTCTTAAAGGTGCAAGAGATCCTTTAAAACATATAGTTTTAAGTTCTCAATTTGTGTGTATTGTTTCTGGGTGACAGGGGTGACACTGTTCAGAATTGTTGAACATCCATCTGTGCGTTCATTTTCTAGAAAAGAAGAGTGGGCCCATTATTTTTTTCCTCTGATTGCCATAAGAGGAGCAAATCCAAATGCATGAACAATATAGGAATTATTACAGCATAGGAACTCTGCAAACTTTCCTTTTTTGCTCGTTCACACACTCTTTCTCTTCTTTTTCCCAGATTATGAAAAGTAAAGCATTGTCTAAGGGTAGGACATATAATACCACAATATATAATTAGTATCAGATCTTGGTCACATGTGCACATGCCCTTCTGTGAATGAAAGGCGAAGCGGTGCAGGTAGCACATTCACCTCACCTCCTTTTATTTCAGAAAAATGCATTTCAAGGGAGTCAGTTGGCAGATTGACCTGTGAGGCTGAAGTGATGTCAAAGAGGAAGCCAGATCATGCCTGTTGGCCCTAACCATTTGCATTCTGCATACATTCTGAGAGAACTTACATGCATATGAACTGCATGTGCTGCCTTTTTTTGCAATTAGGAAACCTGTTTATGTGGACACCCCAAAAGTGTGCAAAGTTTGTACATGCATAGGGTCTTTCAGGATGTACACTGAATGTTTGCGGGAAACAGGACAGGGACAGTGGGCAGGACCACACTGCTCAACAAGGAGTGAAGCTGAGAACTTTGCACAGTCCTCAGGTGTTGACCAATTGCTGACACTCACAGAGGGGTGACATGGCCCTATGCAGAGTCCTCTGCGCAGGGCTGATGTCTGGGGCTGGCATTGTTGAGCACCTTCTGAGGCCCACTGCTGACCTTCAGGGCTCATAGCTCCTGTTTCACCTCCATTTTATGACTGCCTGTTTCACTTGATCAGCAGGTGGACCATTAACTTCCATCTTCTTTGTGTGCTTCATCCTACTGCATCTCTCAGAACTGGAGGAGATGATGATAGCAGTGGTGGTGGTGATGCATTTCACTCAAAGGTTCCCCCAGCCCTCATCCCACCAAGCTAGTGCTGCTTCTGCTGGTGTTGTCCAAAGTATATCTATGCATTTGCTGCATGTGAAGACATTTTCTCATGTGTGAAGTCTGGGTTTCAGATCACATAGCAGTTTCGACTAGAACTGTAGGGAGGGTCAATTTGGCAGGCGGCTGTTTTAGGGTGTGGTGTTGGATGGTAAGAGGCATAGAGTGGGACATATTAACAATAAAAATTGCCTTCCATTCTGTGCAAATCTTTAATATCTTGTGCTCATTTGGGAAGGCTTTTGTTTCTGAATTTGTAATCAAAGCAACAAACAGTAAGGCCATTTCCTAGTGATTATATGGTAACGAAGGAAGTCTGGGACTGTAGGCATCTCTGCTCCAAATAGCTGTTATTTAGGGGAAACACATGCACTCTCACACAGGCTTAGTTGAGACATTTGTACTGCACCGTTTGCACTTTACCCAGCCCTTTCAAAACCACCAAAGCATGTGATCTGGAGGTAAGAGAATTTATATGTTTTCATTTTGTTTGCGGGTTATTAGTGCATTCGATGTTGTAAAACTGGCCTTAATTAAATCAGAAAATGGAACTCCAGAATAAATAGCTACAGGGAATGGAGCCAAATGTCAGAAAATGGCAAACTGAACATGGAGATCTTGCTTCATTTCCCTTGTAGCTGTAGAAGTACTGAGGGTACTCACTGCACGTGGAGAGTTAATGCATCTGTTTACTGCAAATGTGGTATTTATTGCCACTGTTACCAGGACTGTCTTCATTTCCTTGTGAAAAGGTTGCATCTCCTTTTGGCCCTTGGTGGCTTGGCATTCATCAGGTGGGTTACACAGTTTCTGTTTTCACAAGGTGTGGCGTTTATGTGTGCCAGGTCTCCTTTTTGAAGGAGACTGACGGGAGGTTTCTGTAAATGAGGAACTATTCCAAAAGCTCCCGAGGATAAACATGCCGTTGCTGGCACAGACAGCTCCTTTCAGTTTGTAACCATTAGTTGTCTCATGAGGGAGCTCGTCTGTTCCCCATCTCAACTGATGCAGCTTTTGGCACTGGGAGGTGCAGCCGCTGGTAGAGAGCTCATTAGCAGCCTTTTAGAAAAGACTCTTTGATTCACACCCTTATTTTGAGGTTAAATGAGTCACAGAAATCCATGGTGTCAAATCCATTTGCATCCCCCTTTCCTCTCTCATACAAGTGCAGACAATCCAGTTAACCCCTCAAGATGCAGCTGCGCTCATAAATACAGTTATTTGATAACCAGCACTATAAGCTAAATTAAAGGTCTTCTGGTCCCACACATGGTGTTTTATTCCCTTGAGTGTAACTTCAAGAGATCAGTTCAGAAGGTAGATGATTCCTACTGCTAGCAGAACTTGATGAAAGGGCGGTGGTACGTGCCTCTGGATAAACATTGCTAAGTCATAATGTGTCCGTAAGACATAGGAATATGCCCCCATATCAGATACCCCTAACCAATTAGCCAGTATAATTCATGCTATAAGATATCAACAACAGGAAGGCATGTTAAATATCAGCCGATCAGTTTCTGCACAGGGCCAGAAATGCACTTGAATTAAGTGCAGATTATGATCTCTATGTACTTCATTATATAGATTTGTCAGTTTATGCAGAAACAGGTTTAAGAGTTCAACTAAAGATTTTGCTGAAGTTGTAAAGATAAGAAGCTCCTTAGATGTCCTCCAGTTTCTACTCTGTTTCTTACTCCTTCTGGCTCTGTTCTGCCATATAGCATGAACAAATATAGGCAACACTGTTGGTTTGTTACAATAGGAATTATCCCATGCAATTACCCAGGAGCTTTAGCAATAACTCTACACAAGACATTGGAACAAAACATGGTCATGAGCTTTTGACTGGTTACTATGGCTTTCTGTACAGCCATCATTGTATGGGATGAGTGAGCTGTGTGCAAGCTCTAATTAATTTGCAGCACTTCTGCCAAGGAAAGCAGATATACACAAAGTATTTCACTGGCTCTGTTTTTAGAACTCTTTTGTACTGATTGCTCCCTATCAGTTTTCTAATTATATTGTTAACTGTAATATCTGAAGCATGTGTGAGTGTGGGGGGGTATGTGTGTGCACATATACATTTGTGTGCATGAACACATGAGAGAAGGCTGTGTGGTATAATTTGCTTTCTCTGTGTGTTTGTCTTTGGAGAGATCATGGGATCCTGATGATTCCATCTGTCACTCAAGAAAATCAAATCCTATCATATGACCACATTGAAATACATTGAAATACCTGGACAAATACCTGGCAAAACTGAGAAGCCTAAGGGGGAAATGATCAGGTGTCCTGTTATTGCTTACGTGGCTCATGTTTGGTTTGGTTTGGTTTAGTTGAGGTCTTTGGATTTGGGACATCTAGAAGAATCCTTTTCCATACCAATTTCTCATATTGTATCTGCTATGCCTATCCCGCCATGTTTGTTCATATGCTGTTTTCCCACCAACAGGTCCTCAACAGGGAAGGTTAAGTGTTGGCAGAGGGTGGGGGAGTGGCTACAGAAAATTGTCGTAGGCGGTTCCAGATCATTACTTGGAAAAACATCTAAGGCAGGTTTACAATTCAATAATTATTACAGGTAGTACCCAGGTTACGGACAAAGTTCCAGTACTGAGATCATCTTTAAATCTAATTTGTATGTAAGTTGGATCACATTAGTAAGCCAAACGTTTGTCTTAGTATA